>NW_006239409.1:72322-103449 GCF_000226075.1 Solanum tuberosum | reverse complement strand
TCCCCCCCCCCCCCCCCACACACACACATATTTTTGCGTTTATTTATTATTACATTAACTGATAACAGAATCTTAATTTCTTTCTATTCCCCATTAACTAGTTGCTTATTACGTCTGTATGGGGTTTGCCAATGGCATTTGCTATGCAGATGCGTAGAAAAGTTAGTTTTGTTGTGCACACAAGTTTGAGCCTCTTCCTTAATATCCATTCATTTCCTTGTAGCACATATTTTGGCAAGTCTAATACCTAAGAATCATGTTATACACCTGCCATTTTGGAGGTATGAGTGGTGATATTCTTTATAATTCTGTTATACAGATGTTCTTACTAATGGTATGCATAAAAGAATTTTTACATTGGGTCGGCCACACTTAATCTGAGCTTTTCCTACTCTAAATGTATTTTGAAGATGTCATTATTTGTCGCTCTCATAGAGGAGATTAGAATCTCAAAAGGAAAAGGAAAAAGTAAGCCTTTTCTTTTACAGTCAAACACACATGGCTGCATTTGCTAATTTATTCGTTTGAATTTTTCTTTCAGGTTGCTCTTCAGATAAATGATACACATCCATCAATTTCCATTGCTGAGGTAATGAGAGTGCTTGTTGATGAAGAGCACTTGGATTGGAGTAAAGCATGGGATATTGCTTGCAGGATTTTCTCAGTCACCATTCATGCAGTACAACCTGAAGGGCTTGAGAAAATCCCCGTGGATCTTTTGGGTAGTGTTCTTCCTCGACATTTAGAGGTTTGTTTCTTCAGAAGATTTTATATTATCTCATGTTAGTTTTTATTCTGTGTTTGAATTGGTTTTTCTCTCAGAGTGTCATCCTTTTTGCACCAACGCTAGCGTGTTTTATTTGTTTATCAATTGGAGAGTGATTGTTTTCAAGTTATTTTGTCAAAAGATCTCTTCATCTGATTTAATGATTCATCTTTTGTTCCAGATTATATATGAGATAAACTATCGTCTCATGGAAGAGTTAAAGAAGAATTTTGGTCAGGACTATGATAAACTTTCCCGAATGTCAATTATTGAGGAAGGTGCTGTTAAGGTATAGAAGACAACCTTTTAATCTCGGTTCTATTTTAATGAATTCTTCAGTGGTTGATCAAATTTGATGTTTTCATGCTATTTAAGATTTAAAAAAAATAAAAAATAAATCTGATGCTTTTCAACTGGACCAACCCGTGGTAGTGACAATGTACAATTATACCAACCACAACTACTCAATCAGTTAGGGTCGGCTATATGAATTCTCATCAACAATGTCGCTCCATTCCGGCTCATGGCAATCTTATATTATGTACCAATGAATATACTATTACTGCAAATTTCCATATCCACAAACTAGGATCAGCAGTTTTCTTTGAACTCTGTGATGCTTGTGTCACATACTCATGTTTATAAAACTTAACAAAGAGGAGAGAGGGTGGGCAGGTGGGAGACGGGAGAGAGGGAAAGAGAGGCCAAACAGAAAAAAAAGTTATTAGATGAAAAAAAGGAAAGGTTATGATGTTCATGCTTGTTACTTCTCACTTTCAGCTTGATTTAAAGGTTAGGATGTTCATGCTTGTTACTTCTCACTTTCAGCTTGATTTAAAGGTTAGGATGTTCATGCTTGTTACTTCTCACTTTCAGCTTGATTTAAAGGTTAGGATGTTCATGCTTGTTACTTCTCACTTTCAGCTTGATTTAAAGGTTAGGATGTTCATGCTTGTTACTTCTCACTTTCAGCTTGATTTAAAGGTTAGGATGTTCATGCTTGTTACTTCTCACTTTCAGCTTGATTTTATATGGTCCACATTTGTCTGACTATCCATGATGCATTTGCATTATTCCATTTTCACTACTCGAAAAATTGGGTACAGGCACAAGTATTAGTTTCCTTGTTTTTCTGCAATAGCCAACTTTGATTTTGCTCCTATGTGGACAGACTATTCGGATGGCAAACCTGTCACTTGCATGTTGCCACACTGTGAATGGTGTTTCCAGAGTGCATCTAGAGACACTTAAAACAAGAGTGTTTAAGGTAATTTTGATTCTGCACTTTCCTGATTTTTCTCTTTTGCCCAATATTTCATAAGAACTTGATTTAAATCCAGTAATAATGTCCTTTTACGTTCGCTAATGAATGTCACTCTCTCTAAGGCCTATTTTTTTTTATTTTTTTTTTAACTTGGTAAATTTGTATCATATCACAACAGTACATGGATAGTACTAAACCTTATATAGAGATGAACTCCAAACTCCACTGTTCTAAATCTTTATTGAGTCTAAAACATCAATTATAGAGACAGTTTCATTTGAATATAATTGATTACACAAAAAACATAACAATAAAATGCAGTGAAGTTTAACTTTCTGCATACTATTCTCTATGCTCTCAAACGCCTAGAATTCCTCTCTTTCCAGGTTGCCCACCATATTGGAACAGGGATAATTTGCCCTATTTCGGAGAGTGCTTCGCCAGTTTTTTTTTTTTTTTGATGACCGAAAATAGTGAATTTTCAAGCTTTGCCAGAATATTTCTTTTGACATTATGAAGAATCTATACATTGAATTGAAAAAGAAATATATACCTATTTCAGAGAGTGCTTTGCCAGAATCTCTCTTCAATTCACTGTATAGATCCTGTATAATGTCAAAAGAAATATTTAACTCCTTGGTATTTCTTTTTGTTCTTATTTACTCGGGTTAATTGAGAGATTGAAGAGAGCATAGTTTTCTAAATAAGGAATTAACTAATCATCTTGAATTTAACAATTGTATCCTATTAATTTCTTTCCTCCATGCTATATGATCAATTATGCTACATGGTGTAGTTGGGTTCATGGACAAGTATACAGAGATATGATACAGTGAATAACAAACATTTTATTTTGAAGCATATTCAATTGTACATTTGGTTCAATGTATTGTATTTTTTTTAATCGGGAAAACCTTTCGGAGGAAATTCAGTGTATTAAATATTAGATGTGGTATAGAACTTTTTTTTTTTTTGATAAGGAAGATATGATGTATAACTTAAAATATGTATTTGGTTTAAAACTGGATTAAAAGTTGTTTCTTATGACACCTTAGGCAGACATCACTTCTTTGTCATCTCTCAGAACTTTGATTGGTTAAAAGTTTGGCTCAACTAAGAATGACACAGTAAACAATTATGCAAGATTCTTTTTCTTTTGGGAAAATGAAAAGAATGTTTCTTAAGGTTTTGATGCCAAAATTTGGTTTCTATAATTACTATAGATATACAAGTTGTAGTGGGTATTATTAATTCTTAGATAACCCTATCATGATTTTATTTTCGTTCTCTATAGAGACTTAAAAAGATTTTGGTTGTTTTAGGTATTTTTAGCCAGTTATTGTTAATGCAGGTTATGTTTTTCCACATAATATTTTGTACAAAAGGATACGTAGATTGCACCATAAGTATGCGGGGTTATATATACTGGACAGAAAATTGGCGACCGAATGTCCGATTAATAGTGTAGGGTTTATATAATATATCTTTTTAATGAAATCAAACAACTCCAGATGACTTCTTTTATAGGTTCTGTTCTTCATCTTAGTTTTTGCTCATAACGCAAGAAATAGATAGTGAAAACAATGTTTCAAAAAATAGAGCATTTTGTAATTGCTGTCTCTTGCAGGACTTTTATGAGCTGTGGCCTCAGAAATTTCAGTGCAAGACTAATGGAGTAACCCAGGTGCATAATTGACTGCTTGTTTAATGATTCTATCAGTTTCAAGATTTCTGCCTCAGGTTTAGACTTGACATCTATTCTCATTCTGGCATTCTCTATGATCGAAAGCTTCTGCTTTCCATTAATGCCTTTAGTCGGCAGTGTCTACTTGCATAATGACAAGGTTCATATCTAATCTAAAAAATTCTGTATCTTCCTTCTATCATCATAAACAATTTTATCATCATGGGCATGTAAAAAGATGATATGAATTAAATTTGAAGCATTGTGCTACGTTCTTCACAATTTTAATTTGTTATATGTCAGCGCCGTTGGATAGTGGTGAGCAATCCTAGTTTGTGTTCAATCATTTCAAAATGGCTTGGGACAGAAGCATGGATCCGTAATGTTGACCTCATAGCAGGTTTAAGAGAATATGCAAAAGATCCTGATTTACACACTGAATGGAAGAATGTATGAAATTTTTCTTTGCAATCTCAATCTGAAAAGAGTAGTTTCTTATTGCTTTTTAGTCTCTAATGCATTTTGACTTCTGACTTGTAGATGAAGAGAGTTAACAAAATGAGGCTCGCTGAGTACATAGAAACACTTACCAGTGTGAAGGTTTCTGAACATATCAATTTTACTTCCTTCTTTGCAAGACAACCTGCATGTCTGTTGTCACCTGACCAAGCTATATACTCCATATTTCAGGTCAGTTTGGATGCAATGTTCGATGTGCAGATAAAACGAATACATGAATACAAAAGACAGCTGCTCAACATGTTAGGTATCATCCACAGATATGACTGCATTAAGGTATCTTCTATTTCTCTGTTCTTCTTCTTAGAATAATCTTCCTGAGCCAAACCTGACTGTTTGGTAGAGATATAGCCACATATTAACTAACTTTCTAAACTAGTTTGTAATGCAAGCATCACCTTGTTCAGAAGATGTTTCAGGCAGGCCAGCTTTGGTAAATATGAAGTGGCTTAAAAGGTGCCATGAAAAAAATTTCTACATCGATATGTATCACCAACATGTTCTTTGTTTTTTGGAGTTTAAACTCTGAATCTTTGAGCCTAAAGACACTTATTTTTGCTGGCGCTGGTTCAGATGTTATATGGAATCAAGCCATGGGCATTTGTCATGGTCTTATATGCTTATGTGCAAGGCCAAATGCAAGCCCACAGAAACTAAGTTTAGTTGTTAAACCAGATTAGAAACCAAGTCATTCTCGAATATAGAACAGAACACATGATTTCACCGCCAGCTGCGAAAAGTATCAAGACTAATAGAAACACCTGTCTTAGCTAAAACAAATCCTTCTTCTTGTCCTCTGAGTTTTTGTTTTTGTCCAGTGACCTGATATTCTTCATCTTTTTTTTTCCCGTCATTTCTTCTGTAGAGTATCATGGATGCTCCAAGATCACTTTTGCTGAAACATATGAAATATCTAACTTACCTTGTTTATTTAGAATATGGATATGCCTATTATCATCTAATTTATTGGAGAAGCTCCAATAGTTCCATATTTTTCTTCACATTTTCTGTTGAACTATACTATTTCTCAAAAAAGTTTCAACTGAACTGTACTCGACAAATTATCCCCCTGTATTTTTTGAAGAATATGGATGAAAGTGACAAGCGGAGAGTTGTACCTCGTGTATGTATAATTGGTGGGAAAGCTGCCCCTGGTTATGAAGTTGCAAAGAAGATAATCAAACTTTGTCATGCGGTGGCTGATAAAGTTAACAACGATCCTGATGTTGGGGATCTCCTGAAAGTGGTAGGACAATGATTTGATTTATTTGCTTGAAACCTCAATTAAGTATGGTTTCACATGTTTATATGAAACTATTGTCCATGCTTTGCTCTTTGAAAGTTGGAGCATGTCCATTCAGAAACTTCATCTGCTTTTGAAAATACTACATGGGTGATGAAAGGAAATTGTAAAAAAAAAAACGAAAGGGAAGAGAATAGCAAGCAGGTTCTAATCAATTGCTTTTTTAGCCCTTAACAATCTGTCCCATAAACTTATCTCCTGAAATGATGTGTTCATTCTAGAGTTTTCCCTAATTGGAAATTTTTGAGTAATGATTTTGAAAACACTTCTACTATATGGCTGCAGAATTTTGAAATTGTTTGGTTTCACAAGACTTCACATCACTTTGTCATGTCATTGATCTAAAAAATTGTCCGGGTTTACTTTATATGTCATCCTTGCTTTCTTTTCCCCATCCCCTATTGACAGTTCATGTGCACTGTTCCTGGACTGTCGGCATAAATGTAGTAGTCAGAAATTTTTTACTTCCATTTTTTGCTGTCATTATAGATAGCTAGGACTCAACAGAAATGAACTCGTCTTCTGTCGTTTCAGGTTTTCATCCCTGATTATAATGTCTCTGTTGCGGAACTAGTAATTCCAGGGAGTGATCTTTCACAGCACCTAAGGTTGCATTCTCTCTTTTTTTTTTAAAATCTTTTAACTGGTGCAATTTACAATTATAACACACTGTCTTACCTGATAATATCTTTTGTTTTTCCCTAAATAGTATAAAATTACATATTTCCTCTTTGGATGGTCAAACTTCCCATTGACTGAATCTTGTTTCATTGTCAAAGTCACAACTTGCTTTAACTGGTACCTATTACTCCCATATGCGCAATATGTTTCTCTTTGGATGGTCAAACTTCACATTGACTGCCTCCTTGATTCCCTATGAAAGCCAGTGCTTGCTTTAACTGGTATCTATAACTCCAGTATTCACATTTCCCTCCAGAACTTGATGAACCCGGAATTTTCCATGTACAAATGTGTGCTAACAACTAAAAGAAATCATTTATATATGATGCAGTACAGCTGGGCATGAGGCATCTGGAACTGGATGTATGAAATTTTTAATGAACGGTTGTTTATTATTAGCAACTGCAGATGGCTCAGCAGTTGAAATTGCTGAAGAAATAGGGGCAGAAAACATGGTAAGTAGTGTTAGGATTCTTCTACTGACTCCATTTCACTTGATGATAACTGCACTTGTTCACAGTGTGGTTAGAAGGATAAAATCTACATCGAGCAACCACACTGAGACTTCATGTATAGAGATAATGTGTTAGATAAATATTCGTTTTGTTAATTTATTTATTTATTTGTTAGTCCATCTGAAATAGGCTTAGGCTTGTTTTTCAGGTTTCTACTTTTCGAATACTTTCAAATGATCGAGCAATTGACTGAGTAGTAACAGTAGACACATGTAAATGCTGATAAAAAGAACAGAAGAAAAGAGAGAACAAGAGTCATAGGATATGATCCCCTTAATTGATTCCATTTCCTTGTTTGATATCTTTATTTTGTTCTACCCTTTTGCATTTTGTTCTCCAGTTTCTTTTTGGAGCAAAGGTGGATGAGGTTCCAGCATTGAGAGAAAAAGGAACTACTCTAAAAGGTTCACTTCAATTTGCACGAGTTGTAAGGTATGTGTAGTTTGAGCAATCTTTCCCTCACTGTACGGACTATTCTCTGTATCTGTCAGATTGTCCATAATGAACAATCTGACGTTTGCAGCCTTTTCGTTTTTTCGTTTCTGTTGTGTGCCCCAGGAATGTGGCCGTAGTCTAGATAATCATTGGATATGGTCTTTTCTATCTCTCTCTCTCTCTGACAGTCACATTACTCTTTGTTTTTTCACCACCAAGATCATCTATACCATGTCTCATTCACTGGTGTAATTGTCAAAGCTGATAGCCGTATCATTTGGTCACACCAATGGTCTTTATGATGTGGCATCACTCATCCGCACTTTATAATTTCTCTACTTTTCATTAACATAAATGAGTTGGTACTTGGAGAATTGTCCTGACAATAGAGTTCGTATTCCATCTAAAGTATTTCCTGTCCTATTTGCAATTTCAATGCAGTTTGGCAGTTATGTGGCTGCCCGTTGCTGTAAGCATGAGTGTTCATTGTTGACATGCAACCTTAGTTAGAAACACATCTAGAGAGAATTGGTTAAAGGTTTCTATTTGATAATCTGAATGATGTTGCATATTAAATGACCATGTTCTATGTTCTCTTTTCCTTCTTTTTTTTTGTTTATATGTGGCACTTTATTTTAGACAAGGAATGTGCTTGTTTCTCTTGATGTATGATTAGTGTGCCGTAAAGTGTTCCTCTATGTATAGTAAACAGATTTTGAATGGACATATAGTGCCATAACTTTCCATATGCCTTCCTATTTCACTGGAATTCTTGATTATCTTAGATAATTAATACAAGCAAACAACATAAAGAAGTCAGAAGGAAAGTACTGTTATCATTGTAATATAGCTCCGCGGTTGAAGCTTTCCTGCTGACATGCATAAAGAATTTATTGAAATTTTAACTCACAGTTTTCTTTGCAAAACTGGAAAAGAAACTTGTGAAAAATGAAAAACAATAGAAAGGAAATAAAAGTGGCTTCTTATTGCCAGCTAGAGTGCGATTACCTTGATCAGCTCAATCTGCAAGATTATTAGTCATAGGATGAAGCTATTGCAGAAAGATCATTGTTAGTAGATTGCACTGTGCTAGATTCCTGAGAAGAACTTAAAGAGTTTTTAGCTGATTTCACTGTACTGTATGTGTAGGATGGTGCGGGATGGTTACTTTGGCTTCAAAGACTACTTCAAGTCACTATGCGACACTGTAGAGGATGGTGGAGACTTTTATCTCCTGGGATATGATTTTGCTAGCTATTTAGAGGCTCAGGTAATCTGTTATTGCAAATACATTAAATACTCCTGTTAGAAATGTTCATTTTGAAACTGACAGAACATGATGATGACAGGCTGCTGCTGATAGAACATTTGTTGATCAAGAAAAGTGGATCCAAATGAGCATACTGTCTACTGCAGGTTCTGGAAAATTCAGCAGCGATAGAACCATAGAAGAATACGCACAGCAGAGTTGGGGCATCGAACCCTGCAAATGCCCCTTCTGATTTTCAAATTATGCAGTACTAACATGGCATTACCAACCGTGCATCCTAATCTGGCGATTGAAGAATCAATGACTGCAAGAAACATTCTAAAGAAGCTCTTACTGCAGTTCATCTGTATGTCTTTTCGGAATGCTGATGTGAATCATGTAACATGGTTATTTTTTGACAGTTTATTTAAATTTCAACTTGTGGTATGCAAAATCCACAATTATGGTATCTTGAATCACAGACTTTCATGTACATGGCTCATAGCAATGTCCATCATTACACATGGAAATAAATTACAAGAACGTACCTACTTGTTAGATTATTTTATGCCATGCAAACCATTAATATGAAGATGCAAACGATTGTTGGGCAATGACACTTTGAGGAAGTTATTCAATGAAGTTATTTCCATAATGGCTTCCTTTACAAACCTTTGCTCATCTGTCTTTCGTATTTAAATTTGACTTATTAAATCTAAGTGCAAAAAGAAGAAAATAAAATAGTTAATAAGTAAAGCAGCATAAAGTTATAAAGTTTACTAGAAAACAATAACAATAGCAAAATCATAAAATAACGATAAATTGACATGTTACAATTTTTAATAGGAAAAAATGTGAAAGGAACAAAAATGTCCTCCGTTTATAGTTTGGCTCAAAAATGTCCTTATCGTCAATATTTTGGTTCAAAAATGCCCTTGAACTATGCGAAAAGAACAAAAATGCCCTCCGCTTGTAGTTTGGTCCAAAAATACCCTTGTCGTTTATACTTTGGTCGAAAAATGCTCTTATTGTTATTTAATGGGTCAAAAATGCTCATTTTTTAAATAAATATATTATTATTTTCTTTCTAACACATTCTTTTTCTAATAATGTTTTTTTTTAAATTAGCACACATGTTTATCTTACTTCAATTCAGAAAAAAAAATAAAAAATGAAAATATTTCTTATTTTATTATCATTTTTTTTAGCGTTATATAAATACAAATTAGGAAGAAGATGTGTTTAAAAAGAAAAAATAATATATTTATTCGGAAAAGGGCCTTTTTGACTCATTTTATAATTATGGAGGCATTTCTAAATCTAAGTATTGACTACAATGACATTTTTGAACCAAAGTATTGACTATAAAAATATTTTTGAGCCAAACTATAAATAAAGAGTATATTTATTTCTTTCAACTAGTATAAGGACATTTTTTTTTATCATTTTCCCTTTTTAATATAACCACCGAATCAAACCATTGGGACCGCTAGCAAGGGAACAGTTCGTATTTTAGCAGCAGCTCTTCAGCATTCAGTAGGAAAAACGAAAATGGAGATGACAATCTTCATAATTTTGTTCGCCGCCACATTTACTGCTCTCATAACTTCGACGGTGGCTCTTGTACCTCCGGTCGAATCTCAGATTCCGCCGTCGTCTGGTCAGCAGAATCAGAATTCGGTGATCTACGAATTGCAAGAAGCGAAGATCAAAATCGCTCGATTAGGTTATTTCCTTATTCCTCTCCTCATCAGTCATCGTTTTCGCCATTGAGATTTTCGAACTTGATATAGCTCAATGGTCAATGCTTACATTTCTTGCGGTTTATTTAAGTGCATAGAAATACAAGTAAATTGCATTTACTTGTAATTACTCGAACACACGTTCTTAAAAGAACTGCATTTTCATGAAATTGTAGGCATAGATAGAGTGAGAGAAGTGAATTTGGATTTGAACGAAGTCGTGTGGTTATTGCCGGTATTGTAGGAACTGGAATTGTATATGATATTGAGAAAGATAACTTGGAAAGGACAGTTTTAACTGCGAGCAGCTGTAGAAGGGCAAAAAAATGTATCTTTAGAATGGAATCTGACTATAGCTATTACTAATTTTTTGATTGAAGTGACTACTATGCATATGTTTATTGTTAGAAGAAGGGATAGCCCAAAATCATATTTCTGCTCATGGATTATGAGGATTTCAGTAAATTTTTCATTAAAAACTGGTTGATATTAGTGCTTCATTTCATAGACAGGCTCTTTTATCCCCTCCTTATTTTTAACTATTGATCAGTAGGGAAAGATTTGACTGGGTTATCTTGTATGATTGGAATATGTGATTATAAGCTTGTCACTATACATAATACATAAGAGACCAGCATGAAGTAACATGTATAAAGCTTGAATAACTTGATATTAGTCATATCTCAATTGAACAAGGGAATTTTTTTATGTCCTGTTACCTTAAAATTTTCTGGCATGCTAAGAAGCCTTATTGAGATATCGTATTGAACATGTGCATTGAAAAATGTTAGTATTTCATTTCTTTTTCCTTTCCTATTAAATTTGCATTGCATTGCAAAGTCAGATTTCTATATTTTTTTTATTTTGTGTCCCTAATGGAGCTTCCAGCATGAATGAAGGGCCCGTGTTCGAATTATGCTTGTGTTCTGATGATTGTATCTATCCACTTTTTAATACATGTGTTCTTTCAGAATTCTGTGATATCAATACAATGAGTTTTATACCGTGCAGTTCTAGGTCTTCTCATGCATTAGATAAAGATATCCATTCAGTGGCATTTTTCATGAGAAGTATACTTGCCCGCTATTTATTATTCTACAAGGTCCTGTATACTTTTAACATTGGTGCGTCTAATTGCAGAATCCATCCTTGATGAAAGCATGCCAAATTTAAATGCTAAAATCCAATATATCAGAGAAACCGAGAAGAAAATCGAGGACATTAGTGTAGAAATTGACAATCTTACAACCGCTTTGTCCGAATTGCAGGTTGGTTTTCGGCTAGTTTCCAGTTTCTCATGTCTGCTAATATCTGACTTAGATCTTGTGTTATTATGAGTAGGATCTAAATTTGTTGAGGACTTGAGGTATAATGGGTTGACATTTAGTGACAGTAATGGAAGGGATTGACCAGGACCTTGTGGTCTAAGGTCTTAAGTATTTCAATAAACTTGGTATGGGAAGCAGATATGGCATACCACAAGAAAAGTTATACCTCCAACCTACTCCTCCAAATGTTTTGTTTCATTTGGTTAGGTTGGCAGAATATTTTCTATTTTTAAGGGAAGATGTTCATTGAAAAGAGCACCAATGCCTTGAAATAGCTATAAAAAAAACGTTAGATAATCTCCCTTTTATCAACTTAATAATGCCAGACATATTTTGAAATGTTGTGCTAATAACCTAAACAGTATTGCCCTAATTTCCTTGTGTGATTCTGATAATTTGGTTACTAAAAATGGAAAGTTCTGGGACTATTAAGGTTGTGTAGCTTTGTTGTTGCTTATCAGTTTGTGAACCTCTGGTCCATTATTGATTCACATGTTCGTACATAAAAGAGGTGGTCATCAATTCTCTGTCATTTTATTGAATATGATTCCAAAAACAGCTTTGCAGTTGTAATGATTCTAATTTCTTGCTTTGATCTTTCATTTGGTGACCTAATATTGTCTGGCCTTAAGTAGGTAAATGGGAATGCCTTCATGGGAATTGTGCTAAATATTACTAGAGCGTCTATAATTGATACAACAACCTATAAGTGAAATTCGTTTCAAGAAGAGAAAATGGAAATAAATGATACACATCCATTCCTCATAAATGTATCTTTTTCTCTTTTCTTCAGCATCACTCATCAAGGATTAGTGCTCTAGAAGAAGAGGTATGATTGTCACGTTATCACAGATTTTTTTCTCCATACAGTTTCTCATCTTATAAAAATGAAGGAATTGAGTAGGTACAACTGCTTTGGGATGCGGCAAGAAAAAACAACTTTGAAATTCATAAATTGGAGTTCAAAGCGCAAGATGCGGAGAATAGATTAGAAGTTCTTACCTCTCAAGTCGAAAAGGTAGGTTTGCTAAAGCCATGAGTAAACAATTTCAGTAATTAATATTTGTCTAGTGCTGGTCAAGTGGAAGAAAGTAAATTATTTTAAAATGTTGAGTATTCTTTCATCATCCTGAGAATGAGATTTCTGTAGAAGTGTTTTGAAGCATCTTTATTGTATACTAGGTAACACGACGCTTAAGATTTCTCTTCAGTTGAAGAAATCATCTTCTTTTTATTATTATAACCTAGAAATCTCTGAAGACTCATGAAGCACAGTTTGAAACTCGGTGGATGATGGGCCTTCCCCTCTACTCTTTGCCACACAAGTACTAGATTTCTGTCAGGGGCACGGTTCAAACCTATGATGCGCGCCTAACTCACACATCGCGCGTTCCGCTCTTTCCACTTGAGCTAAGCTCTTGGGCGAACAAGTGATCTTATTTCATACATAGGAAACAGAAATAGGACTTAATGGATAACAAGATGTCAACAGCAATAATGTCTTTCTCCATTTTGATCAACAATTAAAAACGTCTTTCTTGGTTTTGGAAAATTGGTATTGTTGTGACTATCAATATACACTATATCATTATAAAGGAAATTTATAGCATTCAAAGAAAAGAAATGGTAGAAGAGCACAGTATACCTTTGTCCTCTTGAAAGGTTTTTGTTCACTTTTTCTTCTGAACAAATGAAAAGGTAATGACCTATTCATTTATTTTTAGGCAAGAGATGAGGGAAAAAATATCCATTTGAGTATTATGATTTCCGCAATCTTTCATTGATGAACTTTTAACTTGGTTGACAGATGGCTGAAGTTATATCTGAAAAATGGATTCAGATACAACGACTTGAACAAGCTGTTCAAATGGCAGAGGTATCCTCTAGTTTACACCTTGGCTTGAATTTACCATTAAAACTATAATAAAGTTGCAGCCAAAGCTAAATCAGAATGTTATATGTCAGATGAGAACACAAAAGGTCAAAAGGCAAGTAACGTTCAGTAAATGTCCATTTGTCAAGGTACTGGAAGTCATAGAATTTTCCTAGCTTGCCAACTCCTTTGGAACATCGTATATACAGATGGCCATGATTACTCTTGATATTATCTTTGAAGAGAACTAACACTCTTGTGTCTCCAGTTCATCAAAAACATTTTCGGACACCACCTCGAAACGTTGAAAGGAATTTTGCATCCATATGGATCATACAGTGAGGCTGATCCTAATTCCTACTGGGCTCAAGCATTGCATCACTTGCGGGGGGCTTTTTCATCTGCAAAACAATACCATTACAAGGTACTCAAATTTCCTTAATTAGGAGGGTGGGGATTAATTAGTGGTCTTGTGTTGGTTAATCGCTTGAATGAGTAATATCAGGATAAGTATTTGTGTTTGACATTTAAGTTGGTAACTGGAGTATGTTTGAAGTAGGGTCCACTACAATCTTTAAATTGTTCTGTACTTTTGGGGTAAGATGGATATACATACTTGTATAGATGACCTAGACTTTCCGGAGCTTAGTGTACATGGAGGTACCACTTTTGTGTAGTTATCACCTTCGCTACTTGGTTTATTATTAATGTAATACTGATTTTTTACAATACACGTGTGTGCGTGCTCCTCCCACCCACCACACACACACATTGATATGATATTCAAGTTAGCAACTGGAAAATGGGAAACTTCACCCTGATTATTAAGTTGTTATTTGGTTGTACATCCTCAGAACATTGATCTGACAACTTACGTACTATGCAGCTGCAGAGGTTTGTAAAGCAGGAAATAGAAAGGAATGAATTCCCTACGGCTTTAGCTAATGAAGAAGTAGTGTTCTTAGTAGTAAGAATCTAGATGCTGCCGAGTTTGTGAATTCTATTTCTCTTTGCATGTCAATGTATAATTCTCTAACTTCTGTCCTCGTTTATGGAAATCTGTTTTGTCGCAGGCCTCAGCTCTGATCGTGTTTCCAGTTTTAAGTGCATTCATGTTTCTCTTCTCACACTTAAGCTAGGCCCGCGGAGCAACTATTGATTTACCAAATCATTAGCACACGGCAGCGAAAATATGCATGAAAAGAAACAAATCATCACCATGTGAAATTGTTGATCTCTTGTAGAATTTTGTATATAATCACCTCTAGAAATTCCATTTCACCTTATGATTAGTCTTGGTAATAGTTAATCTATGGATGTGGAGAAGTACAATGGCTTTAATCGTCAGCAACTAAGGCTATATACCAGGTTCCGTGAATGTAACTACTGATTTTCATATGCTCTTCCTAACAAGATTGCATGATAATGCTAATGAAATGTTGATTCCAACATATGAGCTACAATTGTATGTTTCTGCCTTTTCTACGTGCATGTATATTGGTATAGTGTAAATACTCAATGCAGATACATTTTTACCATAATTCAATGGTTTTTCTTCTTTATTTTCTTGATATTACAAGAAGCCAATCCAAAATTTATACATTCAATACTCTGGAGGGTCAACTTTGCAATATTCATAACCTATAAGGGTCAAACTGACATTATTCCAAAAAACACCACTTGCTCTTTCTCCCACATCCACATTTTTTTATTCTCATCCAACCTAAGGATAACACTATGCTAAAACAAGATAACAGAAAAAAAATGGAAGACACAACATGGAAACAAAGAATCCAAGCATTAACACACATCATACTTAATCCCACAACTAAACCATCTTTTGAATCCCAAATCTTCATTTCTAACCAAATCCCCTGTTACCTCAATTGGGACTATCCCCCAATTCTGTGCACCAAAATCACCTCCCCTTCTGTATATCTGAAATGGGCTTTCTCATTTTACCTGAAATGGATTTCAAGATTTGGTGCACCTGAAACTTCTTGGAGATCCAAATGCCCATATCAACAACCCCCTCCATTGATACTGGCAAAGGGAGTGGAGGAAGCTAAATGGGGAGATGAAGAAAGGAGACAGTTTGTGAGGAAAAGGTTTAAAAGGAGAATCTTTAGCAAAGAAGGAAACATTTTTCTTCTAGCTATTTTACCTAATATCTTGGCGCTCTTATTTATCTTTCGTAACCCTTATCTCAATATCATGAAGTAGATTCTTGAATAACAATATACTCCTTTTACGCAACCTTATTACTACCTTGTGAAGGTAGAATTAGACGAAATATGTTTATCCTAATTGAATAAATCAGATGTTTATTTACCTAATTGAAAGTTGTATGTTTCTTTTTCATATCAATGGTTAAAATAACATCCTTGATGTTCCAAAATTTTCATACATTAATGAGAAGCAACACTTTCACTTAGCTGAATAAGCAAATGAAAATTGCCTAATAAAGAAAAGGAGGAGAGCTGAAAAGTTGAAGAAAAGCAGGCAAATTGGCAAAGAGTTCCATTTTTACATTCAAATCCATTTGATTATGCAAATTTATGTTTCTTTGTAATGATCATTCCTATTTGATATCATCGGATGAAGAGTCAGGATTGTTTCAAAATATAAAAAGGTAATGAACGGAAAAAAAAAAAGGGGATTCAACATCTGCTACATATAATTTGACTTTATTATATATAGTAATTTTTCAACGAAGAGGTTTGGATGAACTCCTTATGCTAATGATGCCCTGGCATAGCACTAGTGCGGAAAACATTTCCACAATCCCTTTCTTACTGAGCTGTCAATCAATTTTGTTAGGGAATTCACAAGTTAATATACATATATATTTATTTAATTTTCTAATAGAAATACATCTACTAAGTTCGTCGAACCCACGAACTCGACCCTGCTGGCTCCACCCATCATGAATAGGTATGGATGTCAACTAATTTCTACATGTGAGATGGAAGGCAACTTTGGTTTGGAGCGCTATTCCCAATAAGTTGTTTTCTCCTCGCCCTGTCGATAGATATGGTACACAGTAAGATTCAATAATTTAAGAACAATGCAAGACATTAATAACTCATAATTGTATAAAAATAATTAGCAATGCTATAAGATTAGACATTTAACGATTAATTATTCATGAAGGATATGATATGATTATAACATTAATCCAATTAATCAAGAAAACAAGACACGGTTTCTAGCTTAATAGTGTTGAAATAGACAGATACAAGTGAACATTAGTTGAAGCCTTGAAGGCAACCAATAACATTAATTATTGTATGTTATAATAATTCAATTTATATATGATAATTAAAAAAACAAAATCTCTCTGTGAAGTTTGACTTCAGGCCTCCAAATTTATCGAGACGGTCGCGTTTGTATGGATATGATAGTTTGCATTTGAGTTAAGGAAATGTGAACCTCTAATGGTGACCTTGCATGTGAGTTTTCTGTTCAATAAGACGACCTGCACATGCTCTTAAATAGTGAAAAAGACATTCTTGCTATGCAACTTGCCTCACCCAATCCTCCATTATTGTACGTGTAAAATAAAATATTTTTAACTTTAGTTGAATTAAATAGAATTAGAAAACTTAAACTAAAATCTCACTCTCTTCGTCTCATTTTGTGTGGCATCATTTCCTTTTTAGTCCGTCTTAAAAAAAATGTCACCTTACTATAATTAGAAACAATTTTTTTAAACCTTATTGTACGTGTAAAATAAAATAATTAAATTAGTAGCTCGATCGGACTATTATTATTCTAGAGCTGCAAGACTTGATTCTCATAGAGCCCTGTAGTGTCCCCTACCCAAAGTAAAAAAAATTATAAAATAAACCAAAGTTTTAATTTGCGTATTAATGCACGCGTAATAAGACACTTGATTAATGCTTCATAAGTTCATATATATATTCAAGTATAAATGGAAAATCAATTTGCTACATTACTTTTACCATATGAATACTTGAAAATAAAAATAATCTAATTTTTCCGATATTATCTCCTAGATTGACTCTCTCCCTTCTAGAATTATTTTTTTTGTCTAATAAAAACACCACAAGACTTTAGAAACTCTTTAGTCCAAATAATTATACCAAACATTTTCAATTTCATCAAAGACAAAATTTTAATTTTTAACTAATTAAAAAACTTAGTGGACTTGCCAATTTCCCTGTCCGCTAATCACGCAATTAATTACTAAACTCAAGAAGAAGAAAAAAAAGGGAAAGAAAGAGAATTGATTGGTCAAACTCTTTGGTACTTTTGTTTTGGCTTTTTCTTTTTAGTTGTTTTTTTCTTTCTTTCTTGTGAATGGATTTGCTCGTTTCAAATAGTATTAGTAAAAAGGTTGACAATAAAGTTAGTTTAAGTGAAGTAATTGTGTCCTTTCTGCTGTGTATCCCAATAGATGTGGCCTAATCACTCCTTAATTAACTTCTACTATCAAATCATGTGAAAGTGCTTCTTCTTATTAGTCTAATAGAAATAAAATGGATCTTGATTAGGGCAAGATTAATTATTCCTCCTTTTCATCAGTCAAAGATTATGGATTTTGAAATCCAAACTTCTTAATTAATCATGTTTATTAAATGGGATCCCCTTCCCCCCCTCCCTTTTATTTTTAAAGCTTTAGGGCTTTATTGAAATTTCCATAGAATTATAGAAGTCAAACTTCTAATGTACTCCCTTCGTTCCATATTAGTTGATCATCTTATTTAAAATAGTTGTCCCATATTAGTTGATCATCTTACTAAATCAAGAAAGCATTCATTAAAATTTTCTTAAACTACCTTTGCAATTTTTATTTTTTTTATAGTGTTCAAATTTGTTTGTGAAGTCCCAAGAAGTTTTTTAAATGGTGAATTAGTAAAATTATCTTCCTATTTATTATTTTTTAATATGTGCATAAAAAGGAAAGTGGTCAACTAATATGAGAACGAAGTAGTAATGATTTTATTTTAGAAGGTCTTTTTTTATTGGGAAAATGATATATTCCTCGTTATAAAAGTGATTTATTTATACCCCTATTGTTACACAAATGCCTCACATATCTCCATTTTTCTTTAACAAAAGTAAAAAAAAATCAAATTTAAATTGTGTTTCGAGTCATCAAGAAGGTTTTTGGGGAGGGGTAATATTAGTTATAGTAATCACAATAAGTTAATCATTTAAGAATTGCTTATCTGAAAATCAGAAAAAAG
The DNA here is from genome assembly GCF_000226075.1 of Solanum tuberosum. Taxonomy (NCBI): domain Eukaryota; kingdom Viridiplantae; phylum Streptophyta; class Magnoliopsida; order Solanales; family Solanaceae; genus Solanum; species Solanum tuberosum. The sequence goes on along the minus strand of NW_006239409.1, from coordinate 84,877 downwards.
TAGCAGAATTTAAACTAATAAACATGCATTTAAAAATTACCTAAGAACCTCTTTATAAATTCTATTGAATTGGATACATTTTGTTACAAATTCACTTACTCCGTGTACTCAATCAAAGATTATTATTAGAACAAATAAAATTACAGAAATAAGCATGACTTCGCAAATAATTTTAAGACGTGTTAAACTTTTTATGAGAACACAAAATCAAATTTTGCTGCTAGAGAGTACTTTAAGGGTGCGATTCTTTCCAAATTCTCTATAAACGTATATCAAATTGTTTATTTTTGTAAAACATCCAAGAAAATCAAACATCTATCATCACTTTTAGTAATAATTCTCTAGGGGTGCAATCCTTCTCAAACCCTGTATAAATATGTATCAAATTGTTTATTTCTAAAAAAAAAAACATCCAAGAAAATCAAACATCTATCATCACTTTTAATAATTTTGATTTTTTTTACAAGATGAAAAAAAAGAAAAAGTAAGAGGGGCAGTTAATTAGTTTAAACCACTTATGTGTAATTGTGGCCATGTGTCTCTAGGTCTTATATTTTGTGGACTGGTACCCCCACCCACTACATTTCTAGTGGAGTACTGTACAGTCAATCAAGCCATAATTTATGGGTAGGTCTAGAGCCTGGCCCTGCAACTAAGGTTCAACCCTACCATCCTACACTTTACACCCATGACTAGGACAAACTATAAATTCAATGTTTACCGATAAGGATTTTGATAGAGTTGTAAATGCTTATTTATTCTGAATCAAAGATCTCGAGTTCGAGTCTCCTCAGGTACATAGTTGCTTTTGTTAAGGAGCGTTTTACCTCCCCCGGGCTCTAGTGTAGATATCGAACATTGGGGAAAACCAAAAAAAAAATCCAATGTTCCTTCTTTTCTTTTCCTCTTCATAATTTAGAGGTGGTAAATGAACGATTTGATTAAATTTGGATGGATTAAAGTGAATTTAACAAATAAATTACATCGACCAACTGTGTCCCGACCTTAGTTATGTTAAGATGAATTGAGTCAAGATGGCTAAATAATAGGTCATAATTCAAACTTATTATTATTTTGATTTTTTTAATTTTATAATTTAGTTAATCACGGGGGAATCTTTAATTATTATATGTAGTTCATAACATATCAAACAATATTTCGACAAAATTTTTCATAGGTCAATAACTACATACTTGAACGAGTTGTGTGAGTCATATTTTCATTGGCTATTTTTGTCATTCTTAACATAAATAAATGAAAAATATGAAAATATAAAACTAACTATCGATTCTCGTGATACTATCATTCGAATTGTAATTTGCCCTCGAGGGGTAAGATATATCAATCAATAAAATAAACAAGAATCTAGCAAAATAAAGATTCAAATCCAATAGAGACACTAAATACTATAGGTAATTTTATTGTTTCATAAATTTAAGTTGTGATGGTTAGAATTACTTAATACTTATAGTGGTTGGAAGTAATAAATATTCAGTAAATTAATCTAGCTATGCACGAGCTAGCCTAGTCATCACCGTTTTAAAAAAATGATTATTTTGGTGATTAGTCTATCCCTTGTAACACAATGTTCCCACTCAATAACAACATGCTAGACTTTTAGACTCTTAATTTCTCATATATGCATCACATTAACAACACATAACTAACTCCATTGGACTTGTTAGACCAATTCATAAATCTATCTTAATTTAGGTAGTTGAACTGCACACTTTCTAATAGTCCTTTCTTTGAAAAATTGGACCAAAATTTAAGTTATTTTAATTTTTGTGTCGATATAATTTGGAGGCATTGAATATGATTCTTACAATATTTCATCTAACTTTTAAAGGGAGGTTCATAAATTATTAGAAATATTTATTTCTAATACAACTATAAGTGCACAAGCCAACAATTTGTAAGAGTAGTCGCCTTAATCATAAATCCAAAAAAAGAATGGAGGCACCTAGCATTACATTTTGAAATAAATATCAATAAATACATTGTAGTAAAAAGCAGAAAATGAACCAAAATAGGGAAAATGTGCCATTAATTTCAACCAACTGATCAACTGTCAATTACCTATCCAATCAAATCCCCCTTATTTTGTTTTAATTTAATTCTGTCTGTTTTTTTCTGATCATAGTCAGAAAAAAAAGGAACTTTGTACTCCCTTCCCTTTGTCCATTTTACCGTTCCAAATTAATTTATATGAATTAATTTGATTTGATACAAAATATAAAAAAAATAATTAAATTTATGATCTAAAATGAGTGATAAATACTTGTATGGCTAGAATATTTGTATGACATTTTAAAGTTAATTGTTATCAAATATAAAAATGTGTCATTTATTTGGGATTGACTAAAAAATGAATGTAAGTCATATAAGGTGGGATAGAAAGACTCAAAAGAGTATTACATTTCTCTTTTACATATTTTCGAAATTATAAATAAAAAATATTTTTATTAATTAATTTTAAGGGGTAATATAAAAAAAATTAATTCTATATTAATTTTGTAAATTGATAAATATTTTGAGGTGAATTTTTTTAGTAATATTGACAATTAATATGGACGATGCGAGTAATTATTTAAAAGTTGATCAATTCTATTTTTATTATTTAAAACCTGTCCTCTCCAAAATTTGGGATTAATTACTGTTTAGTGCAATTAGTAGCTCGTCGTCTTCAAATTGTTGATATTTAGCTCCTTCAATTTCTTTCTTTATTGTTTTGAGGTGTATCAAGTATGAACGTTTTTGTTTTAGGTAGGGGGGGTTGGAGTTTAAACTTGATTACCAATTAACAGAGGGCAAATGAAATTTTTATTTCAAGATTTTTGTATAGCTTAATTTTCTAACCAAAAAAAAAAAACTAAATTTATGAAGTGACAAAATTGTAAGTAAAAAGAACATGCTGGGATGCTCATTATTTAATTAGAGATTTCAGATTTGAGGTTTGAATATGAAAAAATTCTTAGTAGAAAGCACTTTTCATCGAATGAGATCCTACACAATGTAAATTCAGAATAATTTGAATTTTCGTGCCAGTATCGTACATTGGGTGAAAAGAAAAGGTAAAAAGAGCATGCCACACTTCATATTTGTAGGTTTGGAAGTTAGTTTTTCATTACTAGACTGTCCGAGCAACAGCCAAAAAAAAGAGAATGGAAAAAAAGATTTAACGGTGTGTTTGGTATGAAGAAAAATATTTTTTTAAAAATATTTTTGTTGAGAATGTAATTAGATAATAAGATTGTGCTCTCTATAACAACTAAAACTTTTAAATGAGATGGCCACACACTTCAAAACAAGCAGAGCTCCTGAGATCGAATCTCACTGCCATCTAAAATTAAAGAGCTCCTGAGATCGAAGCTCACCGTCATTTAAATTTTAAAAAAAATCAAGTGTTTGACACATGAAAAAAGATTAGATCCGCACGAAGCAAAATATATGCCTTGCATTATAAGTATATTTTTATGTATTTTTGCTTGCATATCTAACTTATGCACCCTCAAGACATGAATTAATAATTTTCACATTATTATGCACCCTCAAGACATGAATTAATAATTTTCACTTTATTAGTGTAATTTAATATATTATAGTAGATTATTTGTCTTGTTTTTTGATCGACTAGTTTCACTTGTTATAGATAGTTACTTAAAATTATTTTTAATGATCTAATAATATACACACTCCTCATGTTCATTTTTACCTTTCCACTATTTCAAAAATAAATTTTTACTTTTCCTTGTCATTTCTATCATATAAAAAAAATTACTTTTTCCATGTTTCACCCTCAACTTTAATTACTCATTTTCAAATACTTAATACTAAACGTCAATTGATAGAAATAGTGCAATAAACTATTATCTTAATTATTGTTTTCTTAATAAATGTATTGAGTCTATATGTGACAAATAAAAGTAAGCAGATGTAGTATAAAATTAGACTAACCTAATTTAGTTTTGCACTCACTTAAAAAGTGTAGAAATGCACCAACAAGAATTGTGGTGGAGTGATAAATACTCATTCATCCTTAACAAGAGATCTCAAACTCAAGTCTCTCTAGGTATAGAGTCATTTTTGTGTATACGGATTCTAACGTGGATATCAAACGCCAGGTGAATTAGTATGCAATAAGAGTAGTAAGAAAACTTAAGCATAAGAACAAAAAAGGGGTACCCCTATTGACATTATCAATGTATTAAAAGAATAGGCACATGGTGTGTGTATGTGCCAATGAAATCCCATAACTTTGAATGTTCCCCTACCACACTTTCCTTTCCTTTCACAGCCACTCCACAATCCCCGCCTCTTCTCATTCCAATTCCAATCCAATTTTCCCTTCAATCTCTTCACTCGTTTTCCTTTTTTTTCTTTCTTTTTAATAATTCCATAATTAACATCAAATGCTCATTACTGAATTTTTTATATATTTAAATGTAACTCAAACTTTTGACTTACTGCTTAAATAGTAGAGGAGTCACATCATTTGTCTTTCATTCTAAAAAAATTAATCAAGTCTAGTGAATTTTGAATATCAAATGACTATAAACAAATGTAATTCGGATTGAATTTTGAAAATGTTATTAGTCTCACTTAATCATTTTAAGCTTTTAAGTCTTAACAATTGAATAGAGGAATTTTAATATTGTACCTTCCATGTTGAAATTATTTGGTATCTACACATTTATTTTGATTATTATCAATTGAGTTATTGTAGTGGGAATTTTGGCCTGGATTTTACTTAATTGGAACCTACCACCTCGGGATCCTTTGCCATATATGCATCAAAAGCTGTGTAAACCCTAAAAGCTTAAAGTTATATTCCAAAGAATCATTACTGATTTTGTTGTGTTCTTGAAAAGTTAATTGAGTTTTAAAATATGGAAAGAAAAATAAATTAAATGCGATTATTTAGCTAAAACATAAGGATTACGCTTTCAAGCAACATGAGTAAATCTTAAGAACAAAGTTAAATCCATATAATTATTGTTTTCTGCAAGTGTCATATATGTAATTTTATTTTACTTTCAATTACTGATCTACTTACTATAAAAATAATTTATAATTATCTTTCGAGTGACATGATAATTTATGCATTTGGTTATAGAAATTAGGAACCATTTTGTTTAAGTGCTATAATTACGCATGGGGACCAGTTTTTTCCTTCCATTTTTCCTGTCCCCATTTGCACCTAATAAGCATGAAAATTGGAGGGATAAAAAGTCACTCCTCACTCAAAAATAAATAAATAAATATTTGAAAATTTTGAACTAAAAATAAAAAGTAAACACACAAAAGAGGGATAAAGGGTCTCTTATATAAAGAGAGTATATTGCAAAGTTCACAAGCATTGAAAACTAACACAACACAAATTCTCATTAGTATTCAAAATGGCTTCCATTGCTAAAAGTTTCTCTCTCATTTTCCTCCTTGCTCTTTTTACCTCACTCCAAGTTCATGCAAGGGATGGTCAATTTTTCAACAAAGTCCCAAGCAACAATGGTGAAAAGGAAACACAAACAGTTGTTCCTAACAAAGAGCAAGAGCCAAATTTCATGCCTGAAAATGAAAATGGTGCTTATGGCCTTTATGGCCATGAATCTGTTTCCACCCCTTCTACAACAACTACTACCACTCACACCAATAATCCCAATGTCAACAATTTTCCCAACAGCAAATACCTTCCCAAAAATTATAACCCTGTTTCTTATGTAACTGTTGCTGAGGACAATACAAATGAAAATAGTTTCAATGACAACAACAATGAAATCTCAACCAAGCACAATATTGATACCTCCACTTCCACCACCAACTTGAATAACAACCAATTCTACAGTGGTCCCACCAATTACCGCAGTAACAATAATAACAACCAGCAGCAACAGTACTACCACGGCGTCAGCGATTTCAGTACTAAAAACCACAACACCCAGCAGCAACAGTTTTACAGCGGTGACAGTTTTTACAGCAACAACCAACAGTACAACAACAATGATAACAACGAGGAGGAGAACTACAACGCTGGTAATACATATTATAACAATAATTATGAACCGCAACAGGAGTTGACTGAAACAAGATTGAGTGCCAAAAACTACAACACCAACCCAACAAATTACGGAAACAACAACAACAACAATCAGGAACAGAGCTACTCCACAAATTACAACAATAATGAAGAACAGAGTTACAGCACTGGGAATGGTAATTACAGAGTGCACCAACAACAGGGGATGAGTGACACAAGGTTTTTGGGAAATGGGAAATTTTATTATGATATCAATGCTGGGAGACATGCCAGGGATCCATATGAAAATGCAAAGGAATTTGCTTCAATGAACCAACAGTACAACAACAAGAACACCTATGGCAACAATGAGTACAACAACAACAACAACAACAACAACTTTGAGAATGAAGATTTTCAAGATGAAGAGAACATGCCTTAATTGTTCCAAAAATTGAAAACAAAAAAGTTATAACCATAGTGAGCCAAAACAAATGTTATGTGTCCCAATTATGATTGATGTTGTTATCCTTTTTTTCTTTTTTTTTTGTCTAAGTTATATTTTTATTAGAAAAAAATGTTAATTAAACTACAGATTTTATTTTTGGGTGTTTTATGTATAATTATAATATAATGGAACAAGTCTAATGATATATGGCTACGAGGTTTTAATTTGCTAAAATGAATCAATAAAACTAGCGTCTATGTGCAGTAAATGTTGTACCTATAATTATGTCGCCTATATAATATTTGACTGGATCAGAGTAATTCTATAATTAGTCTAGTAGTGAGAGATTAATTATCTTTTTCTAGATGTAATTTCTGACATAAATAATTATCATGCCAAGTACTGTGTAGTATGCTTAATTATGATTAATAATATCACTTTATCAAAGATATGACTTATGAGTACCTACCAAAATTGAAATATTTATTCCTAAAGAAAACTGAGATGTGCTTTTTGCTGTTACACTGAAGACTCTTCTTTGGGGACCTAAAAGCACCAGCTTAGTGTTTTCTTCTTTATCCATAATAACTATGCCTAAATTAGTTTGTGCATATTTCGACTATTTTATGAATAATATACCTCTTTTTTTTTTAATAAATGTATGACTATTCATTTCCAATACTAATATATAAGTGTGGATAAGCAAATACTAATGGTTAACTGTCAACATGACTGATTGTGTTGTTTACTTGTCTATTAGTGGCTTGCTTATTCTCATTTGTATATTATTTGTAATCACCTAAAGTTTTTGCTTCAGTTGAAATTTGAACTGCGATTTCACATGTTTTTGATACTTTATTATTATTACTATTAAAATGTTTTTGATACTATTAAAGTGTGAGAGTAACAATTCAGAGATTTCAGTTATAATGTTATGTGTTGAGTCCCTCTTCTTAGGGGGAACATGTGGAGCTAGGTAGGATTGAGGGGTTCATCCAGATTCTCTCTGTTGATAATTCATTGTTTTTACATGACTAAAATTATTTTTTTATATACGTATAATAAATGTTGAATCATCTTTGACTTCTTCTTACTTTTTTTCTTTTTTTTTATATTTTGAATTTCCTTAATAAAAGTTCTGACTAAAAATTAAGAAGAGAAACAGAGACAAATATTAAATTCTTGTGGTGTCAATTTTCAATTTTCTGTTTGCTTTATGTTCCCTTTATTTTATTGCTTTTATTATACAATATTTCTTCTTTTTTTACCCAAATAAAGATGATCATCACTTTTTAGAACCATATATTTTTTTTCCTTTATCGTTTATTATCAGAAAATCCATTTATTTTTATTTCATTTATTTCTCTATTTGTTTTAAAAGACAGAGACTTGTATCAACATAATGACTATTTCCACCAACATTTGTCAACAACCATTGTTTCCCTCCACCAATTCCCATGAGTATTTCACTCTCAAGCATTTAATGCTTCAAAAATCTGAATAAAATCCCTATTTTTTTACCTTTTTTATTTTTTTATTTTTTTTATGGCTATAAATTATGTTTTCTTCCTTTAAACGTATCTATGCACTTTGTTAATTTTAATTCTCATATTATAACTTTAATATATAACATGATTTTCAAACGATGAACCCCTTTCGTCCCACTAACTCTGCCTCCTAACCGTACCTACCAAAAGACCTTATACTACATTTTCATCCATCACAAACATAAAGTAAGAATTGTTTCTAACTAATAAGTACGTCTCCACTCTTAACTATAAGTTTCGAGTTTAGACCCTCAACTTCTATAGTCGAGTCATGAGGTTTCGAGTTCAAGTTCAAGCTTTGAATAAAGAGACAATTTTTATAATTAAGTCATAACTCATAATACAAATATCGGATATTGGATGTGAATTTATATTTAAAATCAAATCAAAATAAGTACAATATGAGACAAAAATCATTAATTAGTTCCTTTTTAAAAAAAAATCATAAAATGTGATTCTTCAAGCTTCTTTATGGATAAGGCAAATAGATATAGAGAAGTAAAATTAAATTCATGAATGCCAATGTAGCATAGTTTGGTGGATGGGTACACTAATAAATGTTGGGAGGGGACCCCCCATTCCCAGACAACTTTCTCTACAATGGGTTGATTTGTCCACATATCAAACATGTAATGTAAGTGAAAGTTGCATAGGGGCATGGCACCATTGGAGATGATGGCAAGACTCATATGCTACAATAAATGATATAGAAACAAAACCTAAAATAATACATATCTTGTTCGATACAGATTTAGAATTTTGAGTTTATGATATTTCAATCCTAGAAAAGTACATGTGGATTTCTTAGAATAAATATTAAATTTTGATCAAAATTACTGAGTTATGTCTAATCTGTAACTAAAACTTTAGCTTCATCCCGATTATTAGTGTACATTTAAATATGTTGTAATCGGTAAAAAGAAAAGTCAGAAACCAATACCTATTTTATTGGACTTTTGTCTACCTGCCGTGAATGGCGGGTCGTCTTAGAAACTTTTATTTGATTAATTTTTTAATATTTTAAGAAAGAATAAATATATTTGATGTTGGTTTTTCAATGTGTGTTTCAAGTTTCTTATTAAAGAACTTTTTGACTTTCTTTTTATCTCTTTGAATATACAACTATACTTGTCATTAATCTCCTTTAGAGTTCTTTTCAAAGCTATTTTTAACTTTTTCTTTTGCTTTAATTTATAATTTGTCACTTTGTTTTACAGCAAAGTTTAAATTATATGAAAAATAGGATGGGAATTTTCATTATGAGGATGCTTCTATACTCAATTCCAAGTGATAATTAAAGTCATGCGTCATAATTAGATATTGAGTATTCGTTTTCCCTTTGCTTTAAGAAAGGACACATTATTTGTGAAACTTCTTTTTCTCAAATTGGAATAGAAAGGACACAGATATGAAGGAACGAAATTACGGGTTTAGCAAAATTCAGTAATTTTTGTTTATATTTTGTATTTGTTATTAAAAATAAATTATTCAAAATTCATAAATTCAAAAGTCTAGTTCAGTCTTAGTATATAATATTCATATGAAGTTTACAAACAAAATAAAGAAAATAACTTGTTATGATATATTGAGTTAACTTGATAGCGTAACAATTATTTACTGAAGTTAATCTGGAATTGATTTCCTCGATCTACCATCTGATTCTATTTAAAATGGCTTTAAATGGTGTACAATATTTACAATTCAAAAGAGGTAAGTATTAATTGACTAGATTAACGGTAAAAGAAAAAGAAAAAACCTAGAAAATCAGATAGTAACTTTGCATATGACAGCTTAATTAGAACCTAATAGTACTGGGGAGTTAAATATGTAACCAATTGTTAAATATAAGTAATAACTGTCAATATAAAGAATAGGACAAATTACTTAACTACACTTCTTTACTTACCTTAATATCCATTTATCCCTACTTATTTCAAAAATTCCTTATTTACCTATGTATCATGCATGTATCCCGTGCACAACGCTATGTATCCCGCTATGTGGAATGTATCAAACGTTATGTATCCCGTGCACAACGCTATGTATCCCGCTATGTGGAATGTATCAAACGTTATGTATCCCGTGCACAACGCTATGTATCCCGCTATGTGGAATGTATCAAACGTTATGTATCCCGTGCACAACGCTATGTATCCCGCTATGTGGAATGTATCAAACGTTATGTATCCCGTGCACAACGCTATGTATCCCGCAAACATCATTTTTAAGGGATTTTTGGTAAATAGAAAACTAGAAGGGATAGGATGTTATTTAGTACTTATAATATGTGGTTCCTATAATTTATACTTATTTATATTAAATTGTGTGGCCATTTAATTTTAGAACTTGTACTTTTGCATGAAATGAACGCAACAATAGACTCGAGAACATAGGGATTATTTCTCTTGCATGAGAAAATAAATAACTACCACATTTATTGATGATTGGCACAAATTTAATGTAACTTAAAGTAGTTGTGTATATATAGGTGCATGGGATTAATTAGTTGTGAAAAGAAAGGTAAGGTATACGTAAAAAAAATTATCTTATATATAGTGTAACTTTTTGTTAAGGGGTTCAAATAAACATTCTCAACTTGTTTAAGATTTGCCCCTGATCAGGGCCCTGAGTATACATGTGCTATTTGCGTTAGATATTTACATCAAATTAATTAAACCAATTTATAACTAGTTAATGACCGTTATTGGTGAGTGATATTTATATATACGTGTTTAAACATATATTGTGTATCTATTAATTTTGCATAAACACTTGATCGCTAATAATTAGTTAAGAGAAAGAAATAATAAAATTCCTAAAAAAGTAGGGTTTGGTCCAAATTGGTTATGTAACATTAGAACTCATTGCCACTACTCATTATGTTATAGGAGTATGGAAATTAAATGCTGAAAAAATGGAAAAGTGCATGTGGTGTGTGGTTGATACATAAATTATCAATTTCATTATAATCATCACTTCCATCTTTTCTACCTACCAAATTATCAGAAACTCATCCACATATGGCTACCAAGTTCAACTTGACAAAGGTTATCCAGTAATTAAATATCTTCTTTAGGACTTAATAATAATTTATACTCCCTCATATTGTGTTTTCTGAAAGTCAATTTGATGAAAAAATTAGATTACATTAATTCGATATTTTAAATTAAAAATTTAGATATTTAAAAACTATATGAAAAGTACTATAAATTACATTTTTTGCATATCAATATAATGAAAAAATATATATCGTAAAATGTTATCATTTAATTGTAAAAAAGAAAACCATGACAGCTAGAAAGAGACAGAGGGAGTACATGTGAAACTATTTATACATCTTCCACAAATATTAGTTAATATTTTAAGTCTAAATTATATACCTCGTCAATGTAAATTATATTTACATCTATTTGTACTTTTATTTTGAAGATCACAAATCTCACGGTTTAATGAGAATATATATCATTTGGCCCGTGATATATTATATGGTTTCTCAAATTAATATAAATGAGAAAATTTTGTGCATGATATTGAACACAAGAAAACATGTTGTATGACTAAAGACAATATATTTTTGGATGATATAAAATGAAAACAAAATAGTAAGGGGAGAGGGGTCATGATAGAAAAGAAAGTAGTTAACATTATCTTATTGTTTTTTCTCTTTTTCTAAATTTTTGAAGCTTAATAAAGAATATTTTGCTGTCAACAGAGTTTTATTTTTCGTCTTTACTGAAGAAGTAGAAAATTAGTGGGTCAAAAGAAAATGATTTATCAGCCTAGAAATAATATTGTAAATTCACCTAAATTGGAGTATATATTATTTTTATTTTGTTATTTTCTAGATAGGGGAAATTCAGGTACAATGTTAACCATTTATAATAATCCAATAACATGTGAAATGGTGGTCCTGAATAATTGACTAACATGATATTTACATTTTAACCTCTTTGTTATTTGTTTTTTTCTTACCAGTTACAATAATGTATCATGGCAAATATTTCACTAACCAACCAAATCTTTTTTAAGAAAATTAAAATTAAAATAATTAATCCTACCCTGCTGAAATGTTTACTATTTTGATACAAAATAATTCGAATATATTCTACAATTTTCTTTATTTTTGAATTTGTCACTTTATTTGTTGGACAAAAAATCTATAGCCACAATTAAAGATACGAGATTTGGAATGTAAGTGTAACACGTACGGCCCATTAGAGTTTGATGAGCTGGGAATAATTTAGAGCAACTTTCACATATAGCAAACAAAAAAATCATATTTGTATGCTATAGAAAAGTTTGAATAATTGCACTCCATAGCAAACATATATATGTATAATTCGCTATACATATACAATTGAAAGCTATGTCTATTTCACTATACATATATACAAAAAGAAGCAATTGTATAATTTGTTGGCTCCTCTTCAGATTTGTATAATTTCGCTGGCAGGCCATTTGTATAAATTGTTGTTAGCCTCTCGTTTGTATAAATCGTTGACAAACATAAATTATACATTATACAAGCATAAAACTGGGCAGGG
>NW_006239409.1:68559-72033 GCF_000226075.1 Solanum tuberosum | reverse complement strand
TTTGTATAAAGCGAGAAAGAGAGAAAGGAAAAAGAGAACTGGGCAGGGGAATATTTTTATTGTATAATTATAAGTGTATAGGACGAATATATATGTATTTGCATGTGTATATACAATTTTCTCTCGCTTTATACAAGCAGAAACACAATTTATATAATTATGTTGTATAAAGCGAGAGAGGTGAGCACAGAGGGAGCGAGCGAGAAAGGGAGAGTGGCGAGCGAGAATTTGGAGGGAGAGAGGCGACTGGAAAACATTTGCTACGGGGCGCAATTAAATCAAACAGTAGCTACTCCATTTATTTTAGATTATAAGTTTGTCATTCTGTACAATTATCCCAATAATTTATTAATGGAAAAACTACACTATACAACAAATATAGCCTCTATATTTACTCGAAATAACAATATTTTTAAAAAATCCTTATACATATTAGAGTTTGGGTTTAGTAGTTCACACATTGCCACACCTAATATGTGTGTCTTCTTATTTCAAGCCTGAAATATAACGATATCTCATGCACGCAAGTGATTTTTGGTGCATGGAGGTTGGGTGGTTTCTGGTGATGATACAAGTATATATTTCATAAAATAGTAGTGTCATAAGGTGAAAATATCAGTGACAGTAACAAAAAAACATATCTAATGTAATCCACAAGTTGGGTTTGGAGAGGGTAGAGTGCAAGCATACCTTATTCTTACCTCGAAAAAAATAAATATAAGTGACACTGATAAAATGTATTTTGCTTGTGCTCAAATATAATGTATTTCGCTACATTTTGAAATAAAATTACTGCTACACCGTCGCTATACACGAAAAAAAATAAAAAAAATCCTCTTAATGGATCCATTTGGGAACAACTCATATTAACACATCCAAATAACTTTGTCATAATAAAATAGAAAAAAGTCTGTTTACAATTTCATCCACTTTCTCTCTAAATAATAACTTTGTCATCAAGACTACCGAGGAATTGGGCCTAGATCCAACTGATTGATAATGGGCTATAATGTACTTAAATATGGGCCTAGATCCATGATCCTCAAACAAAATATAACTTTACAACATTAGGATATGAATTTTTGGCTAAAATCATCCTCAACTATGACTCAAATCTAATGTACATCTTTGTGTTATATAAGTGAACAAAAAACATCTTTGAACTATCCAAAAAGTTTCAACATTCATCCTTGTGTCTATTTTTTTTTAAGAAACTCACGCCACCAACAAAATATGTGTCAAGTCGAATGAATATATACACTTGGTTAAGCTAATCAAGTTAGGTGATTTTTTAAACTTTTAGAAATTGAAGTTTTAAATCATATTCAGACAAAATATATTCAAATTCTAAATATTCTTTGTAAAAATATGGCCAAATACTACTCCAACTTCAAAAATTTCAAATAAAGTAATTATTTTTTTATTTTAATAACTAAATACCTACATAATTTAACTAAATTTCCAGCATTTCTGTACATTGTATAAAATGTGAACTGCATTGTATATATAGTATATACGCCCTAAATATTTATTAAAGAAAATCTCTAAATAGTTGGACGTAATATTTTGAAATGATTTTTTTTACATAATCTTTCTAACCATCGGAACGTACTATATAAATATTTCAAGACTTTTGTATTGTTGCAAGTCAATTTACTTATGATGCAAAAAAACTTACTCTATAAACTAACAACACACAAAATTTAAATTCTGAGAATGAAAGATTCATTTTCTATCCATATCCTTATTCTTTTTAGGTAACTTTGATCTTCTCGTCGTGGCCAAGACGTGACCAAATTAAAAAATATTTTTTTATTGGTTCAATCAGTTTCTTAACAAAAATAGACTGAAGGATGATTCTTGTTATTTTTTGGATAGTATAAGGATGTTTTTTGCTCACTTAGATAATGTAAGGATGTACATTAGATTTGAGTCATAGTTGAGGGATGATCAACTATTTTTCCAAAAATTGCTATATTTCGGTATAGATTCCAAGTGTCATTTATATAATAATAAATATATAACAGTTAAATTAATAATTTTCTACTTTAAAATGTTTTAGTTGATCAATAGTTTATTATAAACAGTATCTACCTTCAAAAAGATAAGGATAAAATTTGCATGCATATTACCTTTTCCAAACATCTCTTGCAGAATTATTTTGGGTATTCTCTTGTAGTCGAATTAACAATTTGAATTTCATGCTTAGTCACCACAACATAAACTGAAATAGATGGGTATAACATAATGTTTTTCATGAAAATATTCACACATTATGTTGGTCAATTAAACATTTGGTCTTCCAATAAAAAGGACAATTCAGAAATTGGCATTTTTCTTCACAACTCATTGCAAAGAAGACTACTAATTTCATTCTTTCATTGACTTTTAAGTAATCAAATAGTAGAAAATGGAAGCCCACAATTTTCCCCATAAATTGATGCTCCTCCCAATTTTCCAATACATTAATTAAGTGGATGGATAGGACTCTTTAATTGACCATGAATGCACTTTGAGTACAAAGTATGGGAGCACTTTTAAAAAAATGAATTTTAAGTCATCCACTTACCCTTCTTGGTCAATTTTACCGACCATAGACAAAAGATAGTAACAATTCCTTCTACTTGAAAACTATACCCTTTGGCCTTTGGTTATTTATAATCAAACAGAATGATAATTAACTACTCCCTCCATCTCATTTTATATGAGTTATTTTATTTTGACACGATTTTTTTTTTTCAAAAAAGAGACTTTGAAAATTTGTGGTCTAAAATAAGTGATAGATATTTGTATGACTATAAATTATTTCATTAAGGCTAAAATAGACATTTTAAAGTTAAATTATTGCTTAATATAGAAATGTGTCATTCTATTTGAGAATAACAAAAAAGGAAAGTGAGTCATATAAATTGGGATAAATGAAGTACGTAGTAATTTTCATTGAATTTTGCATAATGTTACATAATAATTAATATCAAACTTATGAATCAGATTATACTATGTATGGTAATAGTACAAAATTTTAGTTTATGAATTCTGAATCATTATTCTCTTTAATTACATTCATTAAAGTTATTAAATTCTATCGAACTTATAATTATTTTAGAGTCATTTCCCTAGATAGACACCCATGTTTGGGAAATTACCTAGTAATATCACTTATATTTGTTTTAGGACTATAATATCACTCAACTTTACCTATTTTCCTCAAAATATACTTGACACAAAAAAAAACATTATCTCTTTCCTAATGGGATGCCATGTCACATTTTTTTAATTTATTAATAATATTTTTTTTAATTCTTTAAATGTCTGTAGGCTCCTAAAACTAAGTAGTTTAGTTGTGGAATGCCTACATTAGGAATTGAAGTGTTTGTGCCCCTGTTGCGTGTCTATTTATTTCAAACATTTAACCACCATTATAAATCGGGGGTTTATTTTAATACAAAGGAAATAACAATTTAGATAGATAAA
>NW_006239409.1:24422-68312 GCF_000226075.1 Solanum tuberosum | reverse complement strand
CCATAATTAAAGTATTTTTCGTCATCGATCGTTGAATCTATACTCAAAATAGCTACAAGATATTACCGACATTCAAAATAATAAAGCTATAACTAAAGAATATGAATTTAAAACTAAAAGATATAGCTAAAACAGATTCCATAATTTCAGAAAAATTATACACTAATTAAGTTAAAATAAAACAAATGAAATAAGTTTTTCAATTTTTTTCCAAAACACGCTAAGCAGGCACATCGATAAAGACATGACTGCTTCATCGTGAAGTCTCTTTTATATAATAAGAGAATACTAGTTTGTATCTTTAATATTTTATTATTTTCTGAGTATAATAATTGGAGCAATGAAATGTCTCATTTCAATATATGCGGACCATAGACTATATACGTCTAGTCAATAAGTCACACGGACAGCCTACAGTTACTGATGCTATTTATTTTAATCTTCAAATAATTCGTCTGGTCCCTTTTTTTCTCCTTTTGAGTTAATTAGAGTTTATAATCTAATAGTGTAAAAGCATTTTTTTTTATATAATATGATATAGCTTGTTTTCTTACTAAATGTAACAATAATGAACGAAAGTAGTGTACATAGAGCGCACTAGGCTCTCTATCGACAAATATCATGTTTTCAACTTTTACTTGGGTTGTCGGCCTTTGAAAAATCTTTCTAATAAGAGAAGTACAAACAAATAAACAAAAAATGTCTAAACACTGTATAAATACTATCGAAAAGCAGGGGAACAAACACTTAAAAGAATTAAAAAAATGTGATATGGCATTTCATTAGGAGAGAGATAATGCTTTTTTTGTGTCAAGTATATTTTGAGGAAAATAGATAAAGTTGGGTGATATTGTAGTCCTAAAACAAACATAAGTGATATTACTAGGTAATTTCTCAAATATGGATGACTATCTAGGGAAATTACTCAATTATTTTACTGGTTATGCCTCCGGTATAATTTAAGGGTATTAATCAACACACTCACCTAAATAATAATTAATTAATAAATAAGTGAAATTAAGAGTTGGAGTGCCGTATCAGTTGGGAGTTGGGATTAACAGTTGGTGTGGTGAAATTGTCGGTAGAGACAGTGAGTCTTGAAGCCACATAACTTAATTCTAGGTTATTTCACCAATTGACACTTTTTGCCTCGATCAGTGGCAGAATCAGAACTTTCACTCGGATGTTCAAAATCTGAAGAAATAAATACATGAACTAATTGAAGGGGGTTCGACACAGGGGCGGCTCAACATAATTCGAGGCCAAAAGCGAAATTTTAATTAGAGGCCTAAAATTTAAATAAATTTTATTTGTATTTATTTATTTTCTAATTTTTAGATGTAAATTATTCCTTAATATCTTTTTTATAAATGATTTTTTCAAATATTTTTTAATTATTATTTTTAAGCAAGATTTTATCAATTCAACGTTGAAAAATATCATTTTATTGAGACAATATTATATGAATAAATAATATAGTTCTATAAGTAATAAGTTGATAAATTTTATATAAAGATAAGAGTTAAAATCATAGAATCTGATTCAAAAGTTGATAACTTGGTATACCTTACTTTAATATGAAAAGTTACGAAGAAATAAAAGAATATTTGTAATATACTTAGTTCAACACTTTTCGGCTATTGATTCATATTTTTGACAGAATATTACTCTAACTATCAAAGATTTGAAGAAATAGAGTGTAGAAGAAGTTAAAAAGGATAAATAATGTGAGTGTTGGTGAAGAAAAAAAAAAAAAAAAAAAATAAAATAAATATATATATATATACTTTTTATTATAAATAATTAATTTTTTTCACGAAAAATTAAACATGATTTTTTTATATAGAAATTTGATGCCCCCCAAAAATTGGGGGCCTAAGGCATTGGCCTAAAAATTCATAGGCAAGAGCCGGTCCCTGGTTCGACATATACTATATATACATAAAAAAATCTTTTAACCATATATAAATAGTATAATTTTTCACCGAAGATGGTTCGGATGTACCCCTGACCATAAGGTGGCTCTGCCTATGGCCTCAACAACAACACATCTAATTAGTGGTTTTCTTATCAATAAAATGAGAAAAAAATCATCTAATATTCGATATCGCGATATTTTAAAACCCAACATATGATATCAAGTTCATTGACATGGTGTTACTAGAAGGAAAAAATCAATTTCATGGGATGAAGGCTGAAAATGAAGCAGTAACCTGCATTATTGTATAATTAATTATATTCAACCACCATAGTTTTCAAGATGTCGCAGTAATTAGTGAGTGACATATAATTTCATCAACTGCTAACCTATCAAATTCAACTCATCTCTCAAGGTGGACCGTTTATTTATCATGTTTAACAAAAAAAAAACAACTTAAATTCTTACTCCATTAATTACGACACCACATCTAATATTTTATTTAATGATATCAACCTATAAATAAAAAGGAGGACCTCGTTTATCATTTTAGTTTGTTTGATAAATATAGAATAGTTGATTTAAAATGTCTTTTTCGAGTAACCTTATAATAATGTATTGTACTTCAAGAAAGAAAGTCATTAATTTTGAGCATAGAAATCAAATAAATTTAAATCTAAAAATTGAATCCGTCCAATTTATATCATAAATTCACCACCCTTTTTAAAAAATTATTTTTAAAATCTTTAATTGGCCCCACTCTGAAGTCTGAACCCTTTGAAGGTTTAAGTTCTCTACCATATTCCAAATTCAACTTCCTTCGTTCCTTACTAGACATACACTTTCAATTTTATACAATAAATAGGAGATAGTTAATAAATTGATCAATTTTATTATTTTGTTTTTGTGTTCATACTCTATTAATTAACCTCTCTTAAAAAAAATGTTGGATCTTTATTGTTTAAATTTTTAAAGATCATATTAATTGTAGGGGTAAAATGAAAAAAATTACTCCCTCCGTTTATTTTTACTTGTTACTTTTGACATATCAAGAAAAGACAATAATTTTTTTTCATGTTTTACCTCATCAATAAATACTTATTTTTCAAATCAATTTTCAAGACACGATTTAACATGGGATAGTTTGATAAAATACCTATATCAGTAATTATTTTCTTAATAGTGTGACAAGTCAAAGTGTAACAAGTAAAAGTGAACCGAAGGAGTAATTAATTTTGTTTTAATTCAGTAATTGAAGTACTCCATCTGTCCCTAATTACTTGTCCACTTTTAAATTGTCACACCTATTAAGAAAACAATAATTGATATAATGAGTTTATCATTTAATCCCTATTAATTATGAAATGGATGAATTAAAAAACTTGCGATTTTCAAGAAGTTTTACCTTTTTCAAAGTAATTAATTGATGGTATAATAGGTAAAAAATTATCGTTTCTTGATTTGTCAAAATTGACAAGTAATTATGGACAGCTAAAAAAGGAAAAATAGACAAGTAATTAGGACATAGGGAGTATAAAAACAACTATTCTAATATGAGACGTAGAGAATATAAAATAACTATTTTTAATGAGAATAGTAATTGTAATAAATATCCTATTAAGCAGATCTACAACTATTGTTGAGAGGAGTAGATGAAGGGACCCTAGGTGTAACTGAGATATAATAGCTCAACTCCTGAGTGGGGCCTGGGAAAGACCATCCAACTGCTCAATTGATTTAGGAAAGAATGTGAAGATTGTAATAAAGACTCCATAAAGTGATACATACATCACCTCTCTCTTTTTTTATTTTCTCATTTTAAACTTGGATTTCAGTGCCTCACTCCTTCCAAATTACTAACTCTTCATACTAGCCATGGTTGTAACACATGTAAGTAACATAATATTTTATTGTACCACTCTTGTTCATTGCAAAGTTTACTGAATCAATTGTTTGTTTGTTTTAGGAATTAGGATTCTATTTTTTGAAGTATAATCTTGATAGCTTTCTACAACATAACATAGATTTTGAGTAGTTCTTGGTGAACTTCCATCCAAGATTGCTTCACTATTCTGCTTTGATAGATCACCGGTCAATTCAGAATTAGATTGGGTGGATTTATAATAAGTGTGTTCTTACTACATATAGTGTCTTTTATTTTACTTTATGTGTATACAAAGTTTGAGTTGAAAGTAATGAGTAGTTGAACCCGCGTAACCTATCCTAAATCCGTTTATTTCTTGTTTGTAGTGGCAGGGGTTGTGTACACACCGACCTCCCCAGACTCCAGTTGTAGAATTATGTTGGATGTGTTGTTGTTGGGGAGTGGTGATTTTGCATCTTTTGGCTTAATTTGTATCTTACCAAGATCATGAATAAATCTAAAGACAAATGATTATATAGCCGATCACAACTAATTTGAGATTGAGATGTAATTAATTAATTGATTGATTGAAACGGTGTTTTTAGGAGCATGAGGTACCTAGTGGATGGCCACTTGGACTTGAAAACATGAACATAAGGCTTAGAGTAGCTGAGAGATCTCAGGCTGCAGCAGCATCCCGTTTATACGTATCTTCGCCTAGTTTCTCATCTTTTTCATCCTCCAGCCTTGACACTGAGGTAATTTCTCTAATTGTTTAATTTCATAGTACCAGTAAGATACTAAAGTTACTTTTTTGGGATTTGTTTTCAGTCTACAATGTCTTTTTTCCAAGATCAAAGTGTTTCTCTAGGCCGACTTATCGGTATTAAACCAGGAAGCAGAGGAAGATTGGAGTTTTCAAACAGAGTTCATAATGAGAATGCTTGTCTTAGAAGATCAGAGGCAGAGGATTACAAGGGACAACAAGGAGATAATATGTCACACAAACTTTGTGTTCCATTGCTACATAACGTGTTAGAGAAGATGAGTCGTAGTAAAAGTAATTCACACTCACCTAAAAACTGATTTTTTCCACAAATTGATTGTGACACTAGTGATGTTGCTTTGTCACTTCTGTTTTTCTTTTGTTTTCTTCTTTGTATTTTGATAATAAAATAACACAATTGTAGACAAAAAATTACTGCCAAGACTAAAGTTTTAAAAAATGAAACGCGCCAGGTAGGGGTCGAACCTACGACCTTCTGCTTAGGAAACAGACGCTCTATCCACTGAGCTACAGGCGCTTTGTTGGTATGATTTCTTTCTGTTTATATTTAAATAATCTTTCTAAGCTTTTGCATAACCTTTCCAATAATAGATTGTTATATGAAAAAGAAAAAAAGTAAATTTTAATAGGTTTTAAAAACATTTCAACAGAAATTAAATGATTTGACATTATCACATATCTCAAGAATTGTAAATATATAATAAATGATTAAAAATATCTTGATATCTAATAATTTTTTTCTTTTACATAATTTATCATAATATATGTTTGATAATATAATTGTCTTGTTAAAAGTGAGTGATGTTTTTATGTAGCGATTAAACATCACTTTTTCTATTATTATTTTTACATGAAAAATATAGAATTTTATAATTTTATGGTTAGAATAACTCCTTGTGAAGTAAAATTATGTGAAAGTTTTGGATAATTAATATTAGTTATAAATAAGTTAAGACCGTTAAAAATATACATCACAACAATATAAATAATAATTTTTAGAGACAATCTACTTGTCTGAGGTCAAACGTTCACCATTTTTCGTTATTGTTACTTTGTTAGTCTAACAAAATTTATAGAAGGAGAAAAATAAATTTTAAACGACAGCAAAATAATATTGTTGACCATTTTAGAAATTCATTCTTCATTAAACTGCTGCTTTGAAGGCCCTTCTAGATGCTTCATCAATGCAACTTTACGACTTTTTCAGAAATATGTATGTATAATTTTTTCATTATGAAAGTACAAGTAGATCAAAATATTGGATTCTAGATTCATTTTAAAGAAATATTCTCGAACATTAAAAAATTAAAAATGAGTGTAACCTAGATAACTCAAACACTCATCAATGACTTGGGATATAAAAGACAACAAATCTATGTTAATAGACATATCTTTTGTAGCTTAAGATATTACTTTTATTTAGAGCAGATTTTATTTCATATTCTTCAAATTAAACTTGTCGAAAATAGTCATAATTCACACCAAAAAAATTTAGAAGAGTCGAATGAGAAGGCAAAAAGGAAAAACATTAAAAGGACGAAAGCTTTTGCCCAAGTAAGATCATATACATACCAAATGAAAAATGATCAATACAATTTTAAGGAGACCACAAAATAGCAAGAAAAACATACATCAAAGGGAGTAAACTATGAGATATCCAATGATGATAACAAATCATTCTAACCAGAAAAGTTCCTATGTTTTGAAATAATATACATAAAAAAATTGACTAACACTTCAATCAACTTTCAATCCTTAAAGTACTCATAATATCCACTGATAAAATTTAGTAAAAATAGATAATAGCAACGTAAAAACCAAAAAATCTGGGCATGCAAAATTATTAACTCTCAGAGGATTTTCTAAAAAACACAAAATCTCATCCTTGTATATGAAGGAATGACGTTGTTGATGAAGAAATTAGAGATTTGTAACAGATTCTTTTATCATACCTTCAACAGTTCCAGTAGAGAAAACATGCTTGAATACTCAATTAACGTTTGTCATATAATTTGTACTAACAAGGACTTATAACAATAATTTTGTAGAAACATAAACAACAAAGTTCAAAGCATATACTCAAAAATAACAATTAATAATATAAGCATAAATTAATGACTGTAAAAAACATACCAAGATCTGTAGCAATAGAATGAAACAGAATGGAAAAACAAAACAATGGTGTCAATGAGTCATTTAACATGAGCAAAGTACACAAATATTTAATTGTCTAGAAGAAGAAGAAGAAGAAGTTCAAAATTTACGTTGTTTTAAAATGAGAGAAAATTCCTCTATTTATTGACAACAAAGGGTCGTGTGAACAAATGCTTATTGTGTCTTATCAGAGAGGTCACAACTCTTTGGAAAAGTTACAACCCTTCAGGGATGGTCACAACCTTTCATAAAAGTCACGACTTTTCATAAAAGACTTTTTATAAAAGTCACAACTTTTCATGAAAGAGGAATGCTAGTTTTGGAAATAAAATAAATTAAAAGGGAATCCTGGCATGTGGTGGCGCCACGTAGGCGGGTCTAGAATTTTCTTTTATATATATATATATGATTATCTACTCTCTTTTTGCTTATTAATTCCTACTCTAGAAAAGGTGAACTCCTTTGTCGAACAATTACACTATATAATGATAACTTTTATTTCATGTATATATGATAATGTTGGGTTGTAAGATATTCATTCAGGATAATGTTGCCGTTCTTACATGGATTTCTATTACACTTCCAATAAGTAATCTATTTGAGTCTAAGTCGCCGTACTATTTAGAATGTCAGCAAGTAATCCTCACTTGATAAACTGGAATTAGCTATATAATTAAATGAAAAGTTTTTATGAAGTCCAAAAGCAAATTAGTTCTTTCGTTCTGTCTCAAAATCAAAACCACCATGAACATCATCATAACCCCTTGAAGTTGCCCAATGTGGTGGCTAGTGAGATCTCCTCTTAGAAAAAGTTGATTAATGTATTCAATACCTCTCACAACCTCGCCCACATCTTCCCAAAATCGTCTTTTAATTTATCCTCCTCATTTGAGCCCTTATGTGGTACGTTTACACTAATTCTGTTCAAGGTAAATTATTTAATGACTAGTTTAATCGCTATTAATTTATCATTCACTCTCCTAACCTCTACCACTTGCTCCTAAGCTCCCTATCTACTAAAATGTTTACTCCATTTCTATTCCTCGAAACTCCAAAGTACCACACTTCAAATCTGTCTACATCTCTAGCCTTAATAGTCATTCATTTGGTCTCGTGGACACATGCTTATGTCAATTTTTTTTTTGAGAATCTTCACCAATTCTATAGATTTCCCTATTACACCCTCAATATTCCAAGATCCAACTCTAAGTCTAGCGATTCTCTTGCCACCCTTGGCTTCCGCCCTCATCCCCATTCGAGAGCGCAATCTTACTCTACCATTATTCACCAAAGTCATAACACACTATGACAAACAAAAAAACAAAATAAATAATGGAAAACTAAATCACCTAATAAATAAGCAAGCTAAAGAAGAAATTAGATGATATGTAGTGTCATTGACAATTAATACAAGTGAGTTATTTTTTTGGATTGGGATTGGGATTGGTAAAAGAAAAATAGAAGATAAAAAGAACTAGATTCTAGTTAAATCTCATTCTTAACTTCTTCAAAACAAATTAGTGACCTCTAATGCCATTACTCTTTCTTTTGTGGTCTTTTTATCTATTACAACAAAAAGACTGGAACCGGCCCGAAATCTCAGAACCTAAAACCCCAGCAAAGCCCTTTTAGCATTTCACCGGTAGAAACACATCTCTCTCAGAGTTTTCCCCGATCCGAAAATGGCCACTTTCGCCGCCAGGTCCGTCCTTCGCTCTGCCACTTCCTCCGCCAGAACCGCTGCCACGAGATTCGCCGCCGGTGCCAAGCCCAAGGCCGCTCCTTCTCCCTTTCGCATGCCCACTCAAAAACCCCTTGCTGCTCGCATTTTCAGGTCACGGAGTAAACACAATGTTATATTTTGTATATTTCATCGATTAATTGAGTATTAATATTGTGACAAGATATTGAAGTTTTTGAATTTGGCAATTTATATGAAGGTCGCCTGTTGAAATGAGTTGTGCAGTGGAAACTATGCTTCCTTATCACACTGCCACTGCTTCTGCGTTACTGACTTCAATGCTCTCTGCTACTCCTCGGAGTTATGGTTGGACTCTTGAAGGTATAATTTCATAGGCCTTCATTTTGCACTTCTTATATTGATCTATGCTTGTTATATAAATGTTTTTGTCTGTATGTAGTCTGTGAATGTGTGGAATTGTAGTTACAATGAGATTGTACCATGTATTTATTGGACTGCGTGAGCTAAAATTTGTAGCTTTACATGTTCTCTATTACTCTGTTTATCCTTTGAGTGGAGTGGTAGACGATGTGTAGGTAGTGTTGTTTGCATGGCATTGTGCTTAGCAGTAGTGAAATGTGCTCATTTGTTTTAGCATTGAACTTCAAAAGAAGTTTTTTGACCCTCCAGTCCCCTCCCTTCACAATGAAAGAATAAGTGATGATGAACAAAAAGTATGTGTATTGGGCAATAGATTTAATTGAATTAAATAGGAATGTTCATTTTACCTTCTTCAAAACATCAAAAGACTATTCATCGATAAATTCGCCTGTTTCAACTTTTAAAATTCAGTTTTTATGCATCAGCCATAGTTTTTACTACATGTTACTTCCTCTTCCTCCAGTAAAGGTAAACAATGCATATTCTTTGATCTTGTAGGGCAAAAGAGGACTAGATGAAGATCATGAAATGAAGTTCAAGTTATACGAATATCTTCTTATGCCGGAGTTTTAAGTAACTTGTAGCAGTTTTTTCTTTTTCCTTTTTTTTTTGGCTTCACTTAGGGTTGATGAGGAACCTCACATCTGAGATTTTTCTTACAAAATTAAGCTTGAATTTGCTGAAAACTTGTGGATTTGCCTAGTAAAAGATGTTAGTATATGCAGAAAAAGGATGATCTGGGTTTACGCTACCATTCTTTTTCTTTCCCCAGTGTTGAAGAATGACTTAATCATTATTTACTGTCCAAATATCTAGACAAATTTGTTGTTTGATATTAAATTGATGTGAGGATGCAGCTTTTCATTATCATAAATATTGCTGAAATGCTGTTCATTGTGTACCGACACTTATTGTAAATTGAAGTGACCTCTAATATATGTTAGAGTTGCAATTTCTGATACTGTAGTGTCTTTTTGCCTTTTTTTTTTTACCTTTCTAATCTCTGAAGAAATTTCGGCAGTCGCTAACTCCCAACTGAAACTCCTTTAGTTATTACGACTTCAGCTTGCATTCCTAAAAAAAGATATACTTTGACATAGTGTTAGGACTTGAAATGTACATATAAATGATTCGTGTTGTCTGATTGTAGATTGATATCGAAATACCTATTTCTTGCAGATTTGTGAATCATGCAGCTGGTATTGATTGTTGATGAGTTAATTTCATATTAAGCTTCAAGAAAACTGAATCAGATAGTCTGTGGGACCAAAAGTTGCTTAGATATGAATTTTGAATTTCCAGTTGTAGTTGTTAAGTTGTCAGCATCATTCTAATACTTGATATTTAATCAGATTGCAATGATGATGTATGATGAATGTCAGAGAGTTCAAGCGAAGTTTTATATCCATGCAGTCTAAGCAAATGATAAGTAGAGTACTGAATGAGAACTTGGGACTCTTACCTTTCTGTTGAATTCTGGCTTCTGTTGGACTGTATTTTGGTATCTAGACGTTGGAGTCTTGTGGAAGGTCATTGTTATTAGATTTTGAGAGATGTTTAAAGCCTTAATTTGTCTCAAAAATGTTTTTATACAAGCCTTAATAATGTCATCTTTAACCTCTGGTGTTTTATTGACCATATTTTAGTTTCTTGGGAGTATTGTTTGAACTTTGAATCATCTAAAGTTATATATTTGCTCCAAGTTGCTGTTCTTGCTTGATTATAGATTGATGTGAAGATACTAGCATTTGATTGAGTTGGTGCCTTAGATAAAATTCCAGATAACTGAATTGGATAGGCTGAAGGCTTCTTGCTTAGCTTACAATTGTTTCCTTTCTCATTTACTGTTAGTTTAATCATGCTTAGGGTCATTCTAATACTTGGTATTTAATCAGATTGCAATGATGATCTATGATGAATGTCGGAGGGTTCAAGCGAAGTTTAATGTCCACACACTCTTGAGAGAATGTCTGAAAAATAGAGTACTGTATGAGCTCTGATGAAGAAATATATACTTTCTTCTGTGACTGTCTTTGAATTATCATTCTTATCTCTTCCCATTTGACCTGTTCCAGTAAATTCTGGCTTCTTTGGAGGCAGATGCACTTTATTTGTTCAACCCCCTTTAAAGCTTCTAGTGCTTATGACTATACGAGAAAAATGAGTAAATGAGTCGAACTCAAGGTATCAGATTTATAATATCTTTACCAGTTTAAATGAAATAAATCAATCTTCTATCTTTGATTTAGCTATATTCTTGCCAAATCTGTGGAAAGTTCCAAGTTTTGTCTGGGAAGTTATACGCATCCTTGGATACATTCAAATTCTGAAGAATGTAATATGTGGGTTCTTCGACTGAGCTAGATTTTGACGCTGGGTGGTATTCCTTATAATGTGCATCTGCCTCTGATTTCAAATTTGATGAATACGTAATGTTCCTAAAGTCTGATTTGAAGTAAATAATCTAGTGCAAGATTTTCTTCAATTGCCAAATGAAGAAACTGAATGTGTAGAATGGTGACAGCAGAGTAGTTGAGGTTAAATTCCAAGTGTTAACTTAGCTTTCACTTCCTTTCAGTTTGAAGACTTTGAGTCTTCCCTATTTATGCTATGAATTCCCTATACGACTGTTAACTTCGACTCCTTCACATGCCTCTCTCCCCACTCCTTCTTAACTGACTTCTGATTGTTATTGTATGGGTAATTTACTTGGTTATATCTGTTGCATTCCTCTGTTGCATTCCCTTTGTTCTTGCATTGTAGATGGATGATTGTTAAAATGTTTTGGGACGCGGTGCATGTCCAATGGATCTATATTGATGACGTAACACTAGAGCTTGAGTCTTATTCTTGATGTATTTTGGAGTGAAATGATGATCTTTGTTTTCCTTGGCACACAGTAGGGTTTCATTACCAAAAAGAGAGACGTATAATTCGTTTCTATATAAATAAATAGATGTCTTGGTAGAATATTTAACTATTCATTATTCAAGCATCTGCAACGATGCTAATGAAGTTTCTCTCCTTTTCTTTTTCCGTTTAAAGACGCTTTCAAATTCAGTTCTCCTTTGGTAATAATAACTCTTGGTCTTTTCATTGATACATCTTCCAGTGCTTTACTTTCACCCAGTAAAGTTAAACTACGGGTCTTAGAGAAGTAGAAAAATTATCCAAAAATGTGGGATTGTAAATATTAGAGGTAAAACAATCTGCTTTCTCCTTGAGCATTTGAATATTATGTATTCACAATTAGTCATCTTGAATGGCGTATGGTTTGGGTCCTCGAGTCAATTAAACAAGCAAACAGATAAGAATAGATGGACCTCAAAACATCACTTGTAGAGTATGTATTGGAGAGAAATTTTATTACTCATTTTTTTGAGTAAAAACATTCACACTTGTTATTAACGCCATTTATTTATGAATGGAATTGTTCAGTTTAATGTAAACAGAGTCCAGAGAGGAAACAGTATATTATCAATATCACCACAATGAGATTTGGCAGTTAATTATGAAGTGAAAAGTACCCAACTTTGAAATCTTTTAATGGAGTTTCGATTTCTGAGATGGCGTATTACGATCCATGAAGAGAGTGAAACCCATTACCCATATAGAACAAGGAAAAATAATAGTAATAGAAAATTACCAGGGGAACATAATCTAAGTCAGAATATGGACTAAAAGCAAGATATATTAATACTAATAACAAGTTATACCCACCTAACACACTCTTGATAAGGTGAATCCTTTTTACAAGGAACCGACATTAGATTAGTCCTACCACATATTAAGAATCTTCAACGCAACAACTAATTTATTGAGTGAGATTTGTATATCAAAAACAGATACCCACAAAAGCAAATTTACCCTATAGCACTTATGTAAACCCACTTCTATTCTTCGACATTCACCAACTCGTACTCAACCAAGGACAAATTGTTTTCTTCATTGACCACAAAAGTTGCAGGCTCACCAGCCTCAATACGGCCCCATTTATCAACATTTAGCCTCATAGATCCCTTAAACATGTCAATCTTCGCATTCCGAATTATGATTGTGGCATCTGGCTTCATCAAGTCAACTGCAAAGAAGTCGAAGATGTCACAACAAACAAGTTAAGCTTCCCCCTGAATCCCTTGAGCAAAAATATATATTAAGGAGATGCAACAATTTTGTAAACATTTAGGTATATCACAGTCACAAGAAGTAGCGCTGGGAAGGCATCCTCTCATTCCTCGCCACATAAACTGTCAAAGCTGTGACTAAAAAATATTTTTTTCCCTCTTTTCCGGGAGGCAAAATCTGATAATTCATATTTGATCATGAAGAAACAAAAACAAAGTTGCACAGTAAAAGCAAAAACTGAAGGAAACACACCCTTTATTCACAAAATCACATCAATAGAACTTCATTCTATACTAAATATCATGTTAATTTGACTCAGACAAAAGCATTGAAAACTAAACAGTCAATCGACAAGTTATTAACATGGTCACAATTCTAGTCACCACCTTAACAAGCTTCAAAATCAAACAATATTTTAAACTAAAGCGCTTGCCAATTCCTGCTTAATATTTCTTGGACTACCATGTAGAACAGAGCCATGAATACCTTACCAAGTAATGTGAACTTCACTCTACAACAGGTTAACTAATACTTCCACTTGAACAAGGAACCAGAACTGGAAATGTTTTTATGTATCGGACATTAGGGTCTGAATTCAATAGGAGTCTGGTGTGAATTTACATTTCATTTATAGGCAAACAGAAAATCTAGCAGCCTAGACCATGAATATATTTTAGAGATAAATGGTGATCCCGTCTAGAAAACACCTGAGTGGTGAGGCTTTTTGCAATTTTACACTTGTAAAAGAAGGTAGTGGCTATTTAACAATTTAACTTAATCGTATCTCGCCTTAGAAGCTGATCACCTACAAATCATCTAATTTCAATACTTATCCAACTTCTTCCACATTTCTCACTCCCCACATATCCCGTGAATATCAACTTGTCAGAATCCCTCTGATTACTCTACACTCTCAAAGATCAATTCCTTCCCTCATTCAACCCTCTTTACTTCTTTCCGACAATCACCACCATAAATCACAATAAAGCAGTCGCAAAGACATCACCCAGCAAAAATCAGACAAACCAATAAAGGAACAAGATGTTTATTCCATCATTGGTCTCGCATCCTTTCTCAATACAAAAGATGAATGCCTTTTCGGCATGAGGAAAGGAACACTGGAATGAGTAGGCTAAGGTTCATTAGCAAGTGAGGGTAGGTGGAAGAAGGGTTTAGATTTTCCTTTTGAAAACTAGTCAAAAATGAAAAGTGTATCTACAAAAGTTCTTTTTTTAAAAAAAAAAGAAAAATGAATTGAAAAAGTAAAACAGAACTCGTATCTCTGAAACTGAAATGTTTTTATTTCAAACACTGCCTAATCATTCCAAAGTGACGGGTGTCGAACAGGCAAAAAGTTTTGTTCTTCTATATGCGGTTTGACTAGGTGACAAAACTAATTGCACCAGCACTTCACCCCTACAACAAAATGTTAATGCAACTCCTATCTTTTCCATATGGTGAAATCCATCACCCGGAACCCCCTAACCATAAGTCCAGCCACGACTATTTCCCACTTTGCTCCCATGAATACTCGAACCAGAACCTTAGAGTTAGATGTGGGTGGCTTTTAAGTTTTAACACTTTGTTATCCCTCTCTTGTTAATACAGTTCCACTCAATAAACTACACAAACATATTTCTCTTTTTGATTTTTGAAAAGATGGTACATAAAAAATGTAGATTCACATAAAAAGCACACTTTTAGATCCCTTAGAACATACATCTATAACTGCATCCTAATAACTAGTCTTATTTTCAATCACAACCCACCCTCCTCTGACCGAATTGTCGATCACTAAAAACCATAATCTACAAACCACATAAAATCAAACAGATCACGAAAATGTCAAAAAAAGACCCAATTTTTCAACTCAAAATTGCAAACAAAAAGTGATGAACATAAATCCATAGAAGGGTAAGGAACAAACCTTGATCGTTACGAGCAGTGAGAAGAATGGATCCAGTTTCATCCCCAACAAGACATTCAGCGATGCGAGTATTCTGTTGAGGGCGTGCTGGAACACGTAACGATGATGGGTTCCTAGGTTTCTTACTGAGTACTGTGTTGGCATTCACAATCTTAACAGTAAGATTGTGACCGGTTGTTCCTGGTTTCAACTGATCCACTTTGGTGAAAACTGGCTTTCTCATCGCTGGCTTCGCCGCCGTGTTTGCTCCACCGGAATTAGCCTGTTGTCGGTTGCCGGATCTTGTTGCCATTTTGGTTTGAGAAATGGTTGAACAAAATTCTTTGATTTTTTTGGGAGATCGGTTTTTCTAACCCTAACCCTAATCGTGTATTCAGGAATTGAAGAAAATGGATTTGCTTGAATGGTTTGCCGTATGTGGCGTTCACGCTACCAAAGAGGCGACGTCGTTTCGGTCTGCTTATAAGGTAACTACCCCTTTTGGCTTTTTAATTGCAATTATTTCATAAACTCTTTTCAAATGCATACCTAATAAGAAATATTATCCATTATGAGCTAATTTAGTTGGTGTAACCTATAAATTAACAAGTGGTCTCCCCAAAAATTCACGTATTGTTTGCTAGCTGGATAAGAATAAAGTTATTCATGTACTCCCTCTGTTTCACAAAGAGTGGTCTAGTTTGACTTGACACGGAGTTTAAGAAAATAAAGAAAGCTTTTGAATCTTGTGGCCCTAAATTAAAGTTATGTCAAATGTACAAAATTGCCTTTTAATCTTGTGGTCTTAAACATGCCACGTGGAAAGTTAAAAATAAAATGTTACCAAAAAAGAAAAGGGGCCATTCTTTTTTAAACAGACTAAAAAGGAAAGGAGACCATTCTTTTTGAAACGGAGGGAGTATTACTTTTTTATAATTTTATATTACATTTAATAGGTAGATAAAAATTAAAATATTCATGTAAAAAATTAATATTACAAGGTTTGATATATTTATTGGGAGAGATGATAAAGTGTGATTTAAAATAAAATCAAAATTGAATTAACCCAAAAGTCAAGTCATATTGTCATTTGCAGTAAATACAACCATCTCAGTACTGAAGTAGGTAAAACTTTTCACTCAACTCAGCTTTAATGAAAATGAAATAATCAAATCAATAATTAGTAATTTATTAAAAAAATAATCTTTTTTTATATTTGAGAATAATGAAACTTATGAACTTTTCACTTACCTTCCTAAATGTTACTAGTATATCAGTTTCAATTATTGTGTCGCTATTTTTAAAATATATTCTAAAAAAATTAAAAAGAAATTTATTACTATTTATCTTTAAAGTGACATTCTTTTTATAACCATAAAAATGACATATTTAAAATAATAAGTTTTGAAGTTATATAATATAGAGATATTATGATGTGTTTAATATTATAAATTTAATATTTTAAATTTCAGTTTAAACTTCATATTCACTAAAATAATTTTATATAAATCATGATAGAAAAATATAATATTTTTAAATTATAAAATTTACTTTAAAAAATTAAACGAACTATAAAGGAAAAATACTTTTTCTATTTCAAAACAAATATCGTCTTAACTCATTTCACGTCCAATAAAAATAATAATCAATACAAGTATAATTTATAAGTTATCCATATTTCGTTACTCATAGATATTACCTGAGTATTAAGGATCATTAAGAAGAAATATTTCTTTAAAATAAAAGTATAGCTAAAATTCAACGGGTAAATAGGGATCTGTAATAATAACAAGTGTTTGAAAAATGTAACAATATATTTCACTACGTAAGACTCCTGCCACCTGTCATGTCCCCTGCAATCTCATACACACAAATAGTTTGTTTGGATTTATTTGTCAAATTTTCACTTTACGCTTAAAAAATAATGATTAATATAATAAAATATAAATTGAAGGTTCCAAATAAATTAAGAGAAAAATATTCTACTTGAAATGAAAAATAAAAATAATAATAAATTAAAAAATATTTGATAAGTAAATCTAAAGGAAGATAGTATCCCTTTAATCTTCTCATCAATAACAAAGAACCACCATAACCACTTCCTCCTTAAGCATTAAATAAATGCACAATTATTATGCTAAAATAATTATTAAAACAAAATTTATGAGAGCATCACCAGCAAAGAGAAAAAAAAAGTCAAAACAGTGTTCTATTTTCAAATTTCAACATCCATAGATAAATAAATTATGGATTAATTTAATTCCATCAATAATATTTTAAAAATAATTAATTTTTATTTTCCTTTTTGTGCTTTTATTCTTCATTTTCAGCTTAAATCCATCTCTCTCCCTCTTCCCTTTTCTCCTCTCTTTCTCCATGGATTCCGATTTCTGGACCTCTCGTCTTGCAGCTGCTAAACGTCAGTTAAATTTACAGCAAAACCATTCCTACAATCATCAAACTTCTCAACTGGGTTTGTTTTTTCTTCTCTTTTGGATCTTTTTTTTTTTTCATTCATTGATCTGTAAAAAAAAAATGAGATTTTTTTTCTGTTTATTTAAAAACATAGCAATTAATTTTGTATGATTTGTGTTGAAGTAGATAGGCTGAGCATCGATGATTTCGAGGTTGAAGAAGAGGTCCGACCCGATTTTCCATGCCCGTATTGTTATGAGGATTTTGATATTGCCTCTCTTTGTTCACATCTCGAAGAGGAACATTCTTGCGAGTCCAGAGTAACTGTAAGTTTCTTTCCAAATCATTATATCTAACTAGATGTATCTGTTTTTGATTTATTGTTTGGATTTGCTTATTTGATTTTGGGTAAATACAAATTTGAATATGAGGCTTCTTTCCATTTCCCTGAAATAAGTGGCTTGTATGTAAAGAAGACATATACAGGGTAAAAATCTGGTAAAGGTACAATCTTGGTTGATTGGTCACTGATTACTCTTACATAAGCTATAGGAAGATATTTGAACCATTGGTTTGACAGAAGAAAAGTTTTCTGTTTGCTTAAAATCTATACCAGATTAACTTTCCATCGCTTAGATGCTGGCAGGAATTGGTGGTATATTTTTCCCCGGCGCATCAGTAACAGAGCTTGAGTTAGATCTTGGCACATGCAAGTTGCAACAATGAAACTGCAAGGTCTTATTTTTCTTGTTGATAGGTCAAATTTTTCATTAGTAAACACCAAGTCAGTGTCAAAGAATTTGTAAAAGTTGTGTACATGGCTAAGCCTAAATTATCCTTGTAATAGCTTTGTATGAATATTTTTGGTATAACTTCATTTCTTCAGAGTAGTGGTTAGACAAACATTTTTGTATGTGGTAGAGTAGTGGAAAGTCAAGAACGCCCACATTCAGAAGATGAATGTAGTGGAGATGATGATGCTCAGATGAATGTGTGGGCACACTAGGAGAGACATGATCACGAATGAAGTTTTATGGGGCAAGGTGGGAGTGGCATCCATGGCGGACAAGACGAGGGAAGAGAGATTGAGATGATTCACGCATGTGAAGAGGAGGTGAGTGGATGCGCTAGTTAGGAGGTGAGAAGGTGAGAGATTGACTATAGCAAAAGTTAGGAGGTAGATCGAAAATGGCTTGGGAGGTGATTAGACTTAGACATGGCATAACTTCAGCTTACAGAGGAATGATCCTAGATAGGAAGGTATGGAGGCCGAGGATTAGAGTAGAATGTTAGTAGGTAGCTAAGTGTTAAAGAATGACAAAAGTCTCACATCGGTGGTTAATGAGATGGGTGGACTCCTTAAAAGGCTTGGGCAATCCTCCTCCCTTTGAGCTAGCTTTTGGGGTGTGAGTTAGACCTAAGACCTAATTTAACACTAAGTGTGGCCGCTCGTTAGGTGGGAGAGGGAGGGGGCTAGCCTCATATACTCTTGTTTGTATTTAGTTGTAGTATTTTGTAATCACGCAGTATCTTTTTTTCATTGTCTTTTGCCATCTATTGTTCCATTTTGTTTTGTAGCGTGACATTTTGCTGTCATTTCTTTTTCTTCTTGCGACCCTATTCTGAATAACTTCACTTTTTGAGCCGAGTAACTTCATATCTTCTCCGGTACACACTCAAGACTTTATTTGACGCTGCCATATGCTTCCTCAAGGTTTATGATATCATTTAGACACCCCCGGGGGGTAGCTCAATTGGCAAAAGTTAGGGAACTAGCTCAATTGGAAAAAGTTCGGGAACTTGTATATTAGCTCACAAGTTTGGGTCTATGCCAAGCGAACTAAGTCCATATTTAAGTGGAGAAGGGTAGAGGGGATCTCCCATCATCCCCAACTTTCGAAGGCTGTAGTTGGGCTAAAGATTTGGCTCCAGGCAAATTTCTCGATCATAAAAAAAAATATATCATGTAAAGATCCTGCTTTTTTCTCCTTACACATATATGTTCATAGTAAAAATAAAGCTTTTCTTTTCGCATCTCCTATACATAAATCCAAATTGATTCTATGTTATTGTTGTAATGTCTTCTAAGTTTACGCATTACCACCCTTTCTCAAATTTTCATCGTGCGTCCATCCAGGTCACACACAGCGTTACGGGCATGATGCATTGCACGGAAGCAGCCCTTAGCAGTTCGTATTACTTTTAATATCTTTTTTTTCTTATAATTGGAAAAAAGGCAATCTATCTCCCTTTGCTATGCATGTTGCAACTCCTTATTATAACATCAAAAAGCTTGATAAGACATAATACTCCAACCTCTAGAAGGCACTTCGCCTAATTTGAAATACATGTAGGTGATGCCAGCCGTGTCGGAGTTGAGCCAAGGTCAGGATTTAATATAAAATATTTTCAGTCCTTTATATAGATATCATATGGACAGCATGCGTTTGTAACCTTCACAATTTTCATAGGATGGTTACACTGCTGACGTTATTCTAATAGTGGATTTAAGGTTTATGTGTTGCACTAATATTGGGATGACCAAAATTATCCTTGTGATTGTAGTTGAGAAATTAATCAAACAGCCTCTTGGTCTTTGATCTCATATCTCCAATCAGAGGATATTTGAGTTACAGCGTTGAAGTTATTAGTTGGATGTCACTCCTTCCTGTGCTATGTGCTGAAGAAGAACATTAGAAGATTAGAACAAGTTGTCTGTTCCACTCATTTTGGGCATGCTTCATTCAATACTAATATTTTGTTCTATTAAAGTTGCTTAGTGCCTTCTGCCTTTCCAAGCTAGGAAAATTTTGCTCTTAATCAAGATTGAGTCTGGATTTTATTTCACTAAATCATTTTCTTAGTTCTTTAGTCTGCTTAGAGGCTAGATTACTCCTTTTTTTCATCTGCTCTAGTACCCGAGGAATATGCCGCCTTCAGTTTTTTTTCCCGTTCTTTTCTTACATTTGCATCCCACTTGTGGGACTATATTGGGTATGTTGTTGTTGTCTTACCTTTCTAAATGCAATCTCTCCAGACGAACGTGATGATTACAGCCATATAATGCTTGCAATGTTATTGTTTTTACCATCTAATTGTTCCTCGTATCTTATCTTGTAGTGAGTCTAACCTGCTGGATAAACATTTACCTATTCTGTATGCCTTCCATTGCAGGTCTGTCCCATTTGTTCTCATAAAGTTTCAAGGGACATGCTAAGTCATATTACAGTGCAACATGGACACTTACTGAGGATATCCTTTTCGATTTATCATTACTTTATAAAGATAACTTCTTGTTGAAACAGTATGCTGCAAATTCTTTCCCTGTAATAATTTCCTATCCGGGTGAAGTTTCTTTAACTCTGAAACACGTGCAGCGGCGCCGTAGATTACGTAAAGTTGCAATTCCTAGCAGCCAGGCGCTTTCTCTACTAGGTAGAGATCTTCGTGAAGCTCATTTGCAGGTACTTTTAGGAGGCAGTGGATATCGATCAAGCACTGCAACATCAACCACTGCAGCGGCAGCCAATGACCCCTTCCTCTCATCTCTAGTTTTGAACTACCCCACATTTGAAGCAGAGGAAATTTCAAAATCTGTTTTATCCAGTGTTGAGGACTCTACTACAAAGAGTGTGACATCACAACATATATGGAAGTTAAGGTAGTGATGCTAGTTATTTGTCTTTACAATTTAAATCTACCAAATTCTCCCATTGTCTCTTTAGTCCTTGTATTTTTCAACTCTGTAGTTGAGGTTATAAAAATCTTAAAATGATATATTCGAAAGGTCTTCTACCTTACTGTCTTCATTTTCTTCAGTTTTGACCCTTCACTTAGTGCGGAAGAGAGAGAAAAGAGGATAAGACAGGCTACTGGAAGAGCTGTTTTCGTGCAAGATCTGTTTGCCTCTTCTCTGTTAGCTGACTAATTGGAGGAGTAAGTATTGCAATACAAGATAATAATTTAAGTTGAAAATTCAGATAAGGGGCATCTTTAGATAGTTTATCGATTCGTTTTGTTGAAAAATCCAGTATGTCTAATTTGATGTTTTCTTGATGCAGCATAGTGATGCATAATCATCCATCTCCTCAAGTCCTCTCAATCAAAGATTTGGTCCCTGAGAAAGATTATTACCTAGTTTGTTTTTCGCTTTAATGATATTGTGATATTGTAATTTGTAATCTAGGCATTGCAGAAAAGTAGTTTGTCATGGCAAGAAGGATTTTAATCAGGACAACAGCACTAGATGTGTACCAGCAGTGTTGCACCATTTGTTTTAATTATTTTTCCTTTATAGTTTTCCTCCTACTCTCACTGTTTTATTCTCTTGTGATACAAAGGAGAAAAAGAAAGTTTATATCTCTAATATTTGTTGATGTCTTGTTCTTCCTCCCAGTGTGGTACTCTTTCACAACTCCTAACTTGACCTAAAATTATTTTCATGGACATCATTTATTATCTGTCATCATTGTTGGGTAATGTCAATAACCTGGCTATGGCAATGCCCAGGGTTAGGTGGCCCGGATTGGTATCATAATCAAACATGACATTTGCTTGGTGGACTGCTTTTGCTATTAGCTATAGCTTTTGGTAAGTGCTCCTCAATTTCTAGCTGTCTGACCATTAATATCCAAAATTAAATGTGAGGAGTAGCAAAGTTTAATGTCATACTCTACTCAGGTTGTCGGAGGCAAAATCTAACACTCAGATTGATTGCGGCCCAACATAAATGTGGTTAACTGATGGAGAAAGGCTTAAATAGAGCGATATAGATAATAATATTAAAAATAGGAAGGTATGGGTTCCAATTTCGAAAGAGTCATTTTGGGCTATCTCTTGGTAGTTGATACCACTAGATACATTCCCAAAATTTATGTAATCATAGTTCACAATAATGATGATGATAATAATAATTAGAGGATAGATCTATGATTAAGACCTAATTAACAAATCATTATATAGTTTGAAAAAGATTGGTACCTAATAAAACAAAGTTGCGACAGCCCAGCCATCAATGGGACGGCCAGCAGTTACACAGGTCAGTGCTGTACTACATAGATAGAAAGCATTATGTGGTTGTTGGATGGAAAAAATAAAATAAAACAAAATTTACTCAACTTGGTCCCATTTACTCTTTTTTTTCCTTCATTTTATGTCATATTCAGATATGTGGATGCTATATATTTTTTAAAAGATGATAATCTGCTTTTCTCACTTGAAGAGTGATGAAAAGTTTCTCTACATATACAAGTGAGTCACAAATAATGGGGAGAGAATACTTAAAGTTTGTGGTGGGATGAATAAGATCCCTCGGCTCTTAATTAAGGATCTCTAGTATAAAAAAATCAAAATATTTTCTTCTTTAATGAATTTTACCTGCTTCTAATATTAATTAAATGTGAGACTAGAAACAAAAAAGAAAGAAAGAAGACTTTAGGAGAGAGAAGTAGCTTAAAAATAATGGTTTGAGATATAAAAAGGGACAATTAGTTGAAAAGGTATCGCATCAAAAATAAACTAATAGTTTGACATTCATTTTTATTTCCTTTCCTCGTTACGAATATGTGAAGAAATATTTTATATTAATATACTCAAATAATTCTACACAATAGAAATATTATATTAATATACTCAAATAATTCTACACAATAAAAACAGATTAACAACATCTTTATTTATAATAGTACAAAATGTAATTTAACTAGGACAAATTATTATTCCAACAGTATGCTTTACTATTGTTGTTGTGCTCGCTGTAAATTTATTTCTGTCTGCAAAAGTTTCCTTATATGAACTATATATCGCATATAATTAAACAAAAATGAGAAAAACAAAACACGTAAAGGAAAAATTACATAAATACACAACTTAAGATAACATAATCTCTAAAATTTCCTATCAATTACAAAAATCCTCTCGGATACATCCCTATCCCCTCTCAAGTACATCATTATCTCTTTCGAATACATCCATATCCCCTCTCGAATACATCTCTCTCATTAAGTAAATGTATCATTTGCAGTGTATCGAACAACCAAGGAATGTATCTAAGAGCCATGAAAACTTTCTGGATATCATGTAAATTAGCTCCGAAATGTGTGGAATTTTTGTAAGTTAAACGTCAAGGTAAAATATTAATGTGGGCTCAATTGTCACAGTCCAGCATTATTGGGCCTAAACCACCAAGTGGATCAAATAAGCCCATCCAGGCCAGCCTATAAATCTCATCGATTGTGAATTGATATTTGTATGTCCACGTCATTTCCACCAATGATTTATCCCATTAAATTAAAAATAATAATGCATTTTCACCTTGTTCCCTGTTTGGTCCTTTTTTCTATTTAAAAGCCCCCACTCTGTAAAACATCTCTATTCTCTTTCATCAAAACACTATAAACAAACAGTCCCCAAGTTGTTGTTTAGTTTTATGATCTTTTGGAAAAAACAAAATTTAAGGATGTTTGAATTGTTTGTGCTGGGATGTACTGGTGTTGTGATGTTCCTTCATGGAGCCAATTTCTTCTTCCATGCTCTCTCTCAACATATGGCCATTCGTTCTCTCAGGTACACATTTTTGACTTTTTATCAGATCGATGAGTTTAAATGGAGCGATATGAATAATCATCAAAATTTATATAATATGATTTTAATTAGATTTGATCTTTATTATCGACAATCTTCGCAAATTTGAACGTTCAATTAAGTTTCCGAGTTAATTAGCTTGTTGACTATTTAATTTTAATATATGGTTTTTGAATTTTTTTTATTGGGTGCAGCTTCTTAGGATTTGTTGGTTGGTGAAGATGATGACGAGCTAAAAGTAAGGTTACACCAACAGCAATGTTATTTTGTAAATATATTTCATTTTTTT
The DNA here is from genome assembly GCF_000226075.1 of Solanum tuberosum. Taxonomy (NCBI): domain Eukaryota; kingdom Viridiplantae; phylum Streptophyta; class Magnoliopsida; order Solanales; family Solanaceae; genus Solanum; species Solanum tuberosum. The sequence continues at coordinate 44,150 of NW_006239409.1, read as the reverse complement.
TTGTTTCTTTTACCTTTTATAAGACAAATGTTGTTGTAGACTTGTAGTACCAATAGAAAATGGAAAAGAATACCTATGATGAGAAAATATATCATCTATATTGTAATCATTGAAAGGCTGTTGCTTATTTTAAGTGGTACAACCACCTTTCAAATATATCAATTGATTTCGTCGTTCTGTATCTTGTTATTTTATTGTCTTATTCTTTTGTGTTGAATATTTTTTTTGAAATCGAGAATATATCGAAATCAGTCTATTTAGTTCATAAAAGTAAGAATATGATTAAAATATTCTATCATCTTTGGATCATACTTATATTATTGTTGTTGTACAACAACCTTAATTTCAACTCTATTTTTTACTATATTAAGGACTAGTAGATTGACAACAAGGTTTTTCTATAAAACATGTTCATGTCATCCCCTGACAGAATTATTCATAAAATTTTAACATGAATCGAAGTGCAATCTGCAAATGGATAAAAAATGAATGTAATTGTAGCACCCTTAATTCTTATTTTCATAATTGTATCAGACTCGGTCCCATTCATATTGATACAAATATTGTAAAAAATAAAGTATTTATTCTAATCGTAAAAATTGTATTTATACTAAATCAGACAAATTTAATCTAAAGAGATACAAATATTATAAAAATAGAGTAACTATTCTAATCGTATTTGTACTTAAATTAGACAAATCTAATCTAAAAGAGTTGCAATTTTATTTTTTATTTTTTTTGTGTACGCAAGTACTTGTGCGGCTCATACATTTGCTATATTAGCAATTTTTATTTCATTTGGTCTAGGGAAAGTGGTGTGTACGCAACTTTATCCCAATCTTTTGAAAGTAGAGAAATTATTTTCAGAACACCCTCAGATCAAATAAAGTACCGATATCTATTGGAAAAAAATATATCTTTCCTATTACTTCGAATATACTTTTAGACAACTGCAAATAAGAGACTTCTCACTTGAGCCAAAACCACAAACAAACAGTAAGATGTTTTCTCAAAACATTTTCAAGCACAAATATATTGTACGCAAAAAAGATACTCCGGAGAGCAATGATCAGAGAAATAATAAGAGTGCATTTAGGAACGTTAAATGTACATTCAAAAACTCTTCGTTTTCTTTCAACAAAAGTTCATAGTTTCTTTACACACTCAACTTTTAACTGGGCCAATTTGACCTTGCTATAACACCATTTTGCATATCTGGCTGGGCAAACATCAGAAGAAGTATACACAATGTCCTATAGAGAAAGATAGATAAAGCATGAAATGCAATCTTTCAATCCTTTATATCAACAATGACTCCTCTGTAAGTATGGTTAAGAGGGAGTACTTCACTTTCATTCTTATCCTACTATCTTCTACACACAGCTTTACACCAGTAACCACCCAGTAACCAGGTGACTCCTCGGGACCTCTTACCATTTCTGTTGTATCAACAAAGTGCAACATCTTTGGCGCTCTTGCTGGTGAAGGTGGACCACCAGGATAAACCGCGGAATTCAAGTCCACCTTTGTTGGCTTCTGGGGTTGGTTTAGCTTTGTACTGAATGGGGTGGTGATCAGCATTGAGATCAAACCTGATTTTCGACATGTGGTTGCTGGTCCTTCCCACTCTGACCGACGGATCTTCGCTGAGGCGACCATTGAGAATCCCAGCCTCAGGAAGAGGACCTTCTTCATTCCAATAACCTTCACCTCAAACCAGGCCTTCGTCACAATAGAAGCAGAGTCATCGATCCGTGTTCCACGGTATTCTACTGGAGCAGTGCAAACATGTGAAAATATGCTCCATTTGACAGGTTCAAGATACCCTCGTTCAACTGGTTCATCGACAGGCTCATAGCTAAGATCATCTGTTAGTTGGATACTTTGAGGAAGTGCTGATAGATGTTGAAGATGGATAGCCAGGTGATCACTCCTTTTACCTTCCAAGTATAACCGAATTCCAGTTACTGGCCTGTTTCCAGAGTCGACCTGCAAATATTAGCAAGAGGAGAAAAAGAAAGATCATTCAGAGCTCCCACCTCAACTAAGATGTCCCCAAAATAACAAACTATCTAATTATAGTTACGTTAATCTTCAGCACTTTAAGATCTTAGAAATGCTGATCATAGAACAAAATCAACAATAGTCACACCTTTTGCGAAAAGTTTATGCTTATATAAAGAAAAAAGAAAGTTGAAGCACAGGTTGCTCTCTGGGGGATAAAGGAGGTAGATTACATATTCCCCAAACACGAGAGTAGAAATTTAACAGGCTCTCAAGGAATTGTTTGATAGGTCAAAATCACCAAGTCGAGAAAATGATCATCTCTACTACTCCAAAATAGATCAAGGAGAAATAACATAAAGGTTTGCCATCAAATCAAAACTCACTATAGAAGTGCACCGTCCTTCTGAATTTTAAAACTAGTACAACAACACTAGTCAATGCACATTCGAAAAGCATAGGAAAGAACTGCTCTTGCTGCATTTCCTTTATTCCTTCCAAGTAAGGGGAAAAGGGTAAATTTTTAACTATAATTGGGTCTCTCTGCTGATAAATATAAAACATCAAAATGCTGCTCTTGAAAATCCTGATTAGAGAAAAAGCTTTCTTGATGTTCTTACACTCTTTAACACATGAAGATATACCTTTACAGTGTTAACATATAGCCTTGGACCCATCAAAGTGAACTGCAAGGATGGAGATGCCTGTTTTCTGCGGCGATGACCAAGAGGAAGATCACCATATGCTGGAGCCCACTGCCGAGGTAACTGAAATTCTAAAAATTGTTCAAGTTCCTCGATTGGCGGTTTATCTGCAAATAAAGAATATTCATTATCAGAGATAAGAAGCAGTTTTTAGTCATGTAGCTCTAAATGAAATAAATGGAAAAGAACTTCACAACTGTTGACACGAAAACAAATTTGATCTTCCTAAACATACAAGGAAGATAATTCTTTCATAGAAGTCATATATGTTTAAACTGTGGGAGGGCTTCCACAGAATAGGAGTGTAATAGTCACATGTTCTGCTCTCACAAAACTGAAGACATTTGCAAAGATCAAGCAAAAAAATGTAGGATTTGTAACCCAAACAATTCTACAGAAGCTGGTGATGGAAACTGAAAACACACATTGAAGCAAGATAACTTCTCCAATTGCCAAAATGCTTGACCCAACTTCTTATAAGATCGTGTGTGAATTTTTGTTCATTGTCCACGTGATAGAACTCTTCATCTGGTTTTGTACTGTTATCAATCCAGCGATGCTTTGTTTTTTCAATGAACTAACGCAGATAGCCTAATTGTATTCCAATACATTCTTATATTTATGAAATACATGAAAAATAGCAATAACTACAACTCAATCCCAAACTTTTTTGTTTAACCAGCTGGTATCCAGAACTCTGACCTGACTAAACCTGATTCGTGTAAACATAGGGTCCAGTTAAGAGGGAAGCATTCCCTACTAGAAATTTTTACATTCCCAGTGCTCGAACCCGAGACCTCTAGTTAAGGGATGAGGGATCCATCCCACCAATATCCCTTTGTGGTGAAATCCCATACTAGTTAATATAAATTATATGTATTCTCAATAGCCATTTCTTTCATTTGGAACAGTCCCACTCCAATATTCAATAGTTCGTTTAGGCAAATTAGGGTTCTCTAATACAACAACAATAACAATAAACTCAGTGAAATCCCACAAAGTGGGAAATTAGGGCTCTCTAATGGCTCATTAATATCTTTTCAAAGATGATCTGTATCATATAGAAAAAAAAATGAATGGTTTTATGTCAGCATCAATTACAACAATCTATTCATCGTATAAGGCTGTATTGCTGCTCAAAAATCCAAATAGATAAGAAGGAAGAGTTCAAAGCAAAAGATAACTGGTAAGTGAATTATCTGTCTGCCTTTATCAGGTAAACTAAGGCTCAGAGCTGATTCTAAAAAGAATATCTCAATTGAAATGCTGTGCATATTATTCCCTTCTCATTTTCCATTCCTTCCGTCTGTTCGTGCTGGAATTTGTAGGGAGAAGAGAATAAGCTAGATCTTGTTGATATTTTGATTCTCATTATATTCACAGGAATAGCCAAAACCTCAGGTATACACGGTGAAGAGCATCATTTCCACCAGAAGAATAAAGCAACAATGAAATAGACATACTCACATCGCAGGTAAAGATTAATTGCATGGCTTAAAAATCCACTGCCCCTTACACCACTCAAAAGTGAAGCGATTGGCACAAACGACATTGATATGGCATTGGGAGACTGTGATACAGTAGGAAGCCACTGACTATGACTTTGACCAAAATCAAGACCTCCTCGGCGGATATGAATACTTAGTAGATCCTGCTTGAAGAATTCAAATCCAAACCCTTTACAAAAAGCTTATCAACAGAACACATAGCAATTCATTTCAGAGGAAACAAAACGAACTTACATCAGCTTTCGAGTGAGACATAATAGATGGTCTCATTGAGTTTGCAAATGGTAGATGCGGATCTGAGAATATTGATTTTTCGCCCTGTCATGTGTAAGAAATTGGAACTCCTGTCAGACTATTTGTTTTGTTTGATCTGTGTAAATAACTTGTAATGAAATTTTACAATGAACAGTGTTTCCATTTTGCTTACCTTTCCTGGAGAAATCCATGGGCATGCCATTATTTACCCTAAGTTTGTTTGACTAACCCATACATAACTTTGTTCCATCACAATTATGACTTGGGGCTTGTAGATTCTCAGTTATATTAAAACAATAGATTTCAATCCCTCAACCCCATTTTGCTTGTGTCCAGCTTTCAGTATTACGTTCTCTTGAAAAGATTGATCACTAGCAATAAATGTTTCTACAAGAATCGGATTTAGCATTACATTGTACCACGACACTATTTCTTTATTAGCCCAATCCAAAAAGGGTGGCACTTAACTAAATTCGCCTCAATTCAGTGCCTAATTTCTTCCACAGCACCCTCTATTAGAAGGCAGACTGTTGTCTTGATTGGGGTAAATTTGGAAAAAGTTTAACTTGAATTTCCCATTTTATCCCCAATGACAAGTCATTCGTAGCAACACAAGTAATAGCAAGTTTCAAAAGTCTTGTGTCCACACAAATGTAATGGTATATTTAAGATCACAAGTTTCAAATGTCTTCCTTTCTATCTTAAACTTGGTGTACATCCAAACTATGCATACAAATCGGAACGGAGGGAGTATGGTGTTACAATTAAATTTACAGTAGCTCTTTTTACCATTTCAAGAAATTCTAAAATCATATTGATAAATCTCAATTGTAATAGCCTAGTTAAATCATTCTCGATCTTAGAAGAGAGTAGACTAGCTTAAACTAATTGGAGGAAGGCAGTGAAACACTCTGAATGTCCTTTATCAAAGAGAACTGACAGACACCATAACTAATATTATGCAGAATTTTATTGCTTCAGAGCCAGCATCATTCTCAATATATATGAATCTATAGAGGCTTATTCTGAATTGCAGCTTATGTAGTACACCAATACATGCCTGAACAGCCATGAATCACATCAATCATCAAAGTCTCATCAGTAAAATGGGATAATTATCCTCCGAAAGATTTCGGAAGTGACAGAATTAGCTTAGCAAGCAAAACACATCCTCAAGTGTGAGGGTGATAGTTGAAAGGAGAAAAAATGCTGCCATACCCAGATCCTGAAGTAAGTCATAAAATCCTTTCCCGATATTCTCTCTCTCAAACTTCATCTCTGATCGACACAACCCCATTTTCTGACACGACCCAGCACCTCCTTCCGACTCTCTCTCTCTCCTCAGAAACATTCTCCGATTTTCCCTCTTAATACTTAACTCTATCTGGCGAGCACTCTCCCTGAGCATGGCTACTGAAATCCCCCTCTCCTACTTCCTAGGACTGTAGATCAACATTTTCCGATGCATCTGTACCGAAACCCCCCTTTTCTTTTTCCTAAACCCAAAGTTCACCCACTGTGAACTACCACTATAGAACTTCAGCCTGAACTTTCAGAATTCTCACATGGGAGAAAGCAGCATTTACTGCAATGCCGCTTTCAAATCCTTTGATATCACAAGGTGGACTTCCAACAATGAAACATGAATCAATTGGGTTGAAAGGAGTTGTAACATAATGAGACGCTCGACGATGAGCAAAAAGACTACGAAATGGGTATTCTTTGCTCTCAAAGACGCCTCAACAAAGCTATTTTGAACTGGGTTTCACAAGCTGAAGAACCTGGTCCATAGATATGGTTCTGCCGACATATCTGATACTTGATCCAGTGGAGCTAGGAAGGAGTTACTTTCACACATAACATGTTTTATTATTAGATAGATCTGACCTAGTAGCCAAAATAAATGAGGATCTTGGAAATCTTGCATGTTAATGTGAAGTCCAAGTTCACAAGGAAGTAGAGTCAAAGTAGGAGTTGTTTTAAGGAAAGTTATGTGTTTTCTATAATCCTTCCTTTATACTCTAGGGTTTGAAGATTTTATTCGATTCATGTTATCACTAACCCTTGTTGACTTGTGTTCTATATATTGTAGAAATTGCTTTCTTGCAGATTTATGCTCTTACATTGAGAGCATCTTGAGAGCAAAAGCAAAATATCAAGTTTATGTGAGCAAGAAGAGATAAAACTGAAGAACCAAAATTAGTGTTGAAGTTCCATCAACTTCTACAGTTTGTCTAGTTCTTGTAGCAAGTGTTCGGATTTGTAACATAATTTCCTTATTCTAGAAGCAGTGTTCTTAGGTGATCTTTTGAGAGAGAATTTTGTACTTTTACGCTAGAGTCAGCTTGAAGGTGTAGCTACGGTCAAAGTGATTGTTGGTTGTTCATGGCTAGAGTTAGTCTCTAAGGTTATAGAATTATAACCAAAAGTCCAAAACTGCTCATTTGTTTTAGTGAAGTTTTGAAAGTAGTACTACCAATGTGGGTCTTGTTTTTTACTTCCCTTGAACAGCAACTTTTTCCACGTAAAATATTCTTACTTATTTGCTTCCGCAATTGTTGATATAGAAGTTGGTTGAACCAATACAATCCTTGTACTCAAGTTCAACTATTTACTACGAAGTTGGGAAAAATATTACAGGACGAACATTAGTCAAAACATTATTCACCCCCTTCCCACGCTTATACTGTCTAGAAGGTGCACCAAAACAACAATCTATATATATTAAAAGAAAAGGTAGTTGCACTACAGATTGAAATATAAGATGTGAGATACCTTTGATTTTTCAGCAGATCTAACAGGTTTTGCTATCTGGCATCCATTTACGTCTTCTGAAAATTTTTCATCAGCTAATTGCTTGAGTAATTTCTGCACCTCCATTGGCTGAAGAATGGAATTTTGCAGCTGCTTTATGTGAATTACATCTTTACCTCCCATCTTTACCCCAACAACAATATGGGTGCCAAATTTTTCAATAAACCTGGAAAATCATACAATTGGTTTCATAGTTAATATTTTTCACTATTTTCCACCTTAGTATATAAGGTATAATAGATAGAAAGTTATGTCAACCTTCGAAGTTGAAAGAAGGCATAGAAAATCAGTGAAGGAGATAAAATAAAAATCAGAAGCAGTAAAATTCAAAGATTTCCACAAACTGTCTTAAGGTAAAGAACCTGCTTTTCCCATGTCCAAATTTCAGGGCCATAGCGACTCTCTAGAGTTCTTCAATCATTCTTTATCCATTCCCTTTTCCCTTATTCAAATTTTTACTACTTCATGATAGAAAAAGACGGAAAGCATTGACAATGTTTTTGGATAGAAACAGATAAGAGAGAATATCTTGTCGTTCGACTTAGGAGGAGAGAAAAGAAAATTAAGGAAGAAACAGATCTTTACTCTAAATAAATATCCTAATGTAATTCACCCAACCAAAAGAAACAATCTCAGATCTTTCTCTTTCTCCATGATATCCATCCTTTTCAGTTTTTCTTCTTTCCATTCCTTAGTTTCCAAACACAAAGCATAATATGGGGAAAAGCTGCTTCTGTAATAAAATTTGCAGCCCTAGTTCAGACCTTCTGCGAATCTAATTCATCTTATGTCATATTTCTTAAAGGAGCATGTACCAGATATATCCTTGAGATTTTGAACATACACAACCTTTATCTATAATATCCTGGCGCGTCAAAAAATGGTTGTTCAAATGACTATGGATGAGAAATTCTTACTCTGCAAGTGCAGGAGGATCCCAAGAAGAAGGAACGTCTTGTTTTACTTGCTCAGATAGTGTTAGATGGGATCTCACCAACTCAATATTGTACAAGGTAATGAACCAACCATCAAAAGCGAGAAGCTTTGTCGAAGCTGCATCTTTTTGCCAGCATCCCTTGTGACCAAACATCGCATTAAACAACCCAGAAGGTATCTTACCAGACAGGGACAGCTCCTGATTCAATTGTTCTGACATCTGAATGAAATGAGCAGATGATAGGGCAGAAAAGGAAAGATTAGTCAGATATGCACATCGAAGTATGAAACATTAAACTGAAATGAATTATCAAAAGACCCATAATAATTGGAGTTTTGCAAAACAAGTTTTAACACTTAATCTGACAGGCACCAAAAAGTCATCTTTCCCAAGCAATTATCAAATGGAAAGCATAATGATTGCTCATAAATGCACAAAAGAACTAACAACGCCCCAGAGGAAGAGGGAAATAACCTCTTAAATAATTTTTTTCTTTTAAAAGAAACAAAAAGGAGATTCACTCCACCCCCAGAATAGGTAAAAACAAATCTCATTTAACAACTCCAATCTCCATATTCATTTATCAATGTTGAATTTGAACTGGACTGTGACAAAGTTCCAGAAGCCAAAGAGATTGATGTACGTACATGTCATACAATAATGAATAAACAATACTTCTAGAAGACCTATTTTATGAGCAAAAGGGTACCAGAAACCTTCGCATGCAACTGCGTGACTACGCGAACTGGAAAAAATATTATCCAATAACCAACACTTCAAGAAGACCTATTGTATGACCAAACATTACCAGAAACCTTCACATGCAACGACGTGAACAGGGAAAAACTTTATCCAAGTCTAGATAGCTTAACGCCTCTATCCATATTGTACTCAACTCACCAGAATGTAGCTACATTACTTTTTCTTCAAGTATGAGACTTGAAATAGCAACACTATTATTTACTGTTTCTCTTTGTGCACATCAGTTAATCAACAACAACAATATACCTACTGTAATCACACAAACTGAAACAAAGAAGGGTGATATTTGTGCAGCCCTATCCCTACCTTGTGCATGTAGAGAGGCTATTTCCAATAGACCCCTCGGCTCAAGAACATCAATTAATCACAAACATAAAATTAATCCAAAATCTTCAAACTCGAACTAGTAGGAAGAAAACCACAAAAAGTTTCATTCTTTTCATTAGAAAAGAAATTCCAGTCCCATTTTGAAGCAAATTACATTTCCTAGAAATGAAATTTCAGTCAAACCATCAAATTGAAACTGATTACAAGTTCTTCACCATCATTTTTCGGATCTTTTTTTCTTTTAGAACAGCAGCAGCTACAAAATCCTTAGAAAAAAAAATCCACAATTACCCTATTCCCATTTTCCATTCATACCCATATCAAACACTTGAGGAAAAATAAATACTAGTAAAAGAATTTGAAATGAAAAAACCTGAAACAAAGAATTTACCTGACTAAAAGAAAGAGCATCAGAGCGAAACCTAGTTCGTTCCCCTTTATCGCACTTGATAGAGGTGGAAACATTAGAAACCACCACCCCACCAGGCACCAGCAGGTCCTTGGTCGACTTCTGATCAACCTCTATCAAACCCGACCCATTCGGTCCGATTTTACATGCTGTCAACCGGATATCACTTGTCAAATCATAACCTAACCCGATCACAGAGACGGCTCTTTCAGCAGCCGTTTGTGGGTCCATTCTACTACTAGGATTTAACGCCATCGCTCAAGAAAAACCAAACCCAATTCGAATTTCCCAAAAGGGTGTCAGAATCTGGAACTATTTTTTTACAGTGATTGTCTTCTTCATATGAGTCTTTGCCCTTTTCAAGTGCTATTTCCAGAATTAGAGCTGATGAAAGAAGAAAGCAAGTCTTTCTATTTTGTCTGTATTCATTTGTTGTTGTTGAAATGACAAAAAAAATGAACAAGTTGAAGTGGGTGGGTTGTTGAATGAGAGGATAATTTTGTCATTATTACTGAGTTTAAATATTGGAGGAAAGTCATCTGTGACGAAAAAGCCAGCTTTTTTTGGCGGTGTTGGGTAAAAATTCTATGGCGTGTTTGGGTGAAGAAGGTTTGACTTTGACTGACTGAAGATGGTAAAGTTGGATTTTTGTGGGCAAATGTGAACGGAGCTAGCGGCGCCTGGCCCTACTTACACACATAACTAAGTTTATCGGTATATTTCTCTATTTCATACCGTATTAATTATATATGGAAAATAGTTTATGATGTAATATGTATTTATTAAGAAAAATATTTAAAAATATAATTTTTATTATTATTGTCTTTAAAATTTTGTGAGTAGTGTAATTTATCTTCTAAAAATATCAAATTTTATTAAAGGAATAAAAAACAAATATGGAAAAAAATTTAAACATTCATTTTAAACTTTGAATAATGAAAAGAATTCAAAAATTCAATTAATATGGAATATAAAGAGTATTTAGTAATAAATTATTTCTTGTATTTCTCTTTCTTACGGTCTTGAGTAGGATTGTTCAAAATTGAATCGAAACTGATAAACCGAATCGAAAAAAATTATTAGTTTATCAGTAATGGGTTATTGATTTAGTAGTTTTGATAATGGTTTTGATTTTTTTTGTTATCGGTTCTTAACGATTTGAGGTTTTTTATTAACGAGTTAATCGATAACCGATAGTAAATTAAATAATTATATTTATACAATTTTGTATATAAAGTCTTTGACTTAGAGTTTGGTTTCCTACTTGTATTTCTGGTTGACTCAAACTCTTGGTTATTCTACAATGTAAAAGTGATTACTTTTGAGCAAGATGTAACTTGTGTACTCATGTGCATGGTTCATTTGGTTTGTCACCTTGTTTCTAAGTGATTTTTAATGTTTTTTTTTATGTTAAATCTTAGCGGTCAAACCGACAAGCCAATATCTTAATGATTCTATAACGATTTAGCATATCTACAAACCGATAACCAATAAATCAAATCGATAAACTTTAACACCGAACTGAATCAACCAATACACAGCCATAGTCTTAAATAGTAACAAAATGTAATAATTAAAGAAAATTTTGATAGTGTAATTTATCGACTATTTGAACTGTCATCTGATAGATACCTAGTAATCACTTATCCATTTATCCTTTTTCAACCCCAATTCCTAAAAAATAATAAATTATTTTATACTCAATTATGTGTTAAGATATCAATTTATAATTATTTTAAAAATTAATCCCCGCAATTTTGAAAGAGAGGGAATAATCATTTTGTTTCTCTGTTTATCACAATGCAAATTACTCGCTTTCTTCTCTTTCCCACTTACTTTTTTTCCCCGCAAATTTACCACTAGAGGGTGTCTAATGGCTTTTTATTAAACATAAAAAATATCAATAGGGATAAGTGCAAGCAAGGGGGCTAGGCCTTACCTTACTAATCCTAATGAAGTACCTAACATTTACTACCTAACAAGCATGAAGAAAATAAAAGCTAGAGAGAATTAAGTATTTTCTGATCACCACAGAATGACTGTCGCATCGGTAGTACCTTGGAACAAACTGCTCAGTCATTTTACCGTCCCGACTATGTTGTCTTCCATGTGTCTTCTTTTTGCTTTTGTTGCTTCCACTTCTTTGTTGCCTAGGTGATATATCTCCTTCCCTAGCTACTCTATCAAAGCATATGTCCAGCATATCTTCCTTATCTTCATCAAGAGAATCCTCGCCCAAATCAATTGTATTTGACACTAAGGCCCTTGACTCGTTCTTCTTTGCAATCATACATTTAGGCACAAATACGAGAGCTTCTGGACTTAATTTGCTATTCAAAGTAGGTGGTGAGACCTGTTTTTCTTGGATCAAATCGTTGTCATTCTCTGTTAACTTTACTTGCTTTCCAGTATTCTTCGATAAAACATCAAAGTTATTCGAACATAATAGGTCTCTTAAGGCATTACTAATATCTTGCCTCTTCTCACTGTCATGAAAATTTCCAGTCGCACCTTTTTCATTACATGGAGAATTATTTTGACTAGTCGGGGAAAGACTCCGATTACTAGTTGAATTTTTGTGTGCAACCAGTGTCCAATTTTTAGTTGCATTCTTGGTTTCAACTTGCAAAACATGCTGCACAGAATTTTCAGCATCTTCAACATCAGATGTATCCATTAGTTTGTGTCCTGAATCCATTATTTTTTGGCCTGAACCAACTCGCGACGCATCAACCCCAACTCTTGGCGTTCCCCCTTTGTTTTCGGTAGTTGTTTGAACACCAATATTACTTGTAACAACATCCATTGAGTGTGCACGGTTTTTCTCAGAAGTGACAGCAACCAACTGTCGATCTAAAGAAGTAGCTTTACTTTGATCGACATCTACAACCTTTCTTTTTTCATTTAGTATTTCTCTCGCATCACCTTGATACTTTTCACTATCGATAGTACCTTTTTGAAGCAACTTCAATGGTATTATCAATTTGTTTGTTATTTTGATTTCTTTTCGAGATCAAACGACAACTATCTTCATCGTGACCTTGGTGCTTACAATAATTACAATACAAAGGTAGATTATCATATACAATCTCCTGAAAAACCTCGATCAACTTATCAGATTTTCCATCCACAAACTGCAATCTTATACGATTTGGAAGCTTTTCCATTAGATCAAGTATAACTTTGACCTTAGTTGTGCTAGGTCTTGACTTGATTTGAGTACCTTTATCTATAACTATTGGTTTTCCAACTGCCGATGCTATAGACAACAAAGACTTCTTTGCAAACAAATCTGGAGATAAGTTTGGTAAAGAAATCCAAACCGCAGCTAACGTCGTTTCCTCCTTAGGATTATATCCAATGGACCATGGGAAAACCCTACATTGGTGCTCATCTCCATTGTAGAGAAGATAATTAACTGAGCAAGATAAAACTAGTACATAATCAAATCTCAACAAAATTTATCTTGGAGCAAGTAAGCCAATTAAACAATTGCCCTTGGTACCAAAATGTTTCGGTAAAATTGGCCTTAATACCTTCAAATCTGGCGCACCATGGGATAATTTAAACACCACTGCTTGATGCAATCCCTCTTCAACCGTAAAGTCTTGCCTTTCCTCTATTGAAAACGTGATAGTAGGTTCTCCATGAATTATTTCAATTGATTTTGTGATTGTTTTGAGTTAATTAGGGCTGATTGTTTAGGATTTATAGTATTGGCATTGAAAAAGATGGCGTTTGTGGTGATTTGGGATGGTGGGGCGGGCTGAACAGCCTCAAAAAGAGGTCGTCCAGTGGCCGTAGCAGCCATGAGAGCTGCGCAACTGCTGGCTAGGAAGGAAACCCTAGGTCAGCTGTTTTTTTGAGACGAGTTGCAAAACCAATAGCCACTTTGGTTTGATATTGAAGTTCAGTTTACAGAATGTTTCCCACTTACTTTTTAAATTTGTTTAGAAACCAAAAAAAATAAAAAATTTATCTAAATGTTTGTTGCATTTTTTTAATTTTCGTTTTGAAAAGAAATTTTTTCAACACTTTTAGAAATCAAACATCATAAAATGGGACGAAAGGAATATACCTGCATTCCTCTTTATTCATATTGATTGATGAACATTTTAAAACCCTTGGGACAACTCTTAAAATAATATTACCTTTTTAATTAGTATTAAATTATTATTTTCTTCTTATTCTGAATATCATTTTAATAAATAGCTTACTGATTGAAATAGTGAGCATTGACATGAAAACAGATAATACGTTATTTTTTTATTTTTAAAAAATAAAAAATATTTGGAAAATGAATTTACTTTGTCAGTATTAAAAGTAAAACTTTTTATTCTTTTTTAGTTTAATTTATGATGGCATTCAATTGATCGTTGGGTTTAAGAGAGAAAAAAAGACATATGAAAGTGATTGTAAGTGCAATTTTTGAAATAAAAAGTTCTAAAATGTAGAAAGAATTATATATTTTTATATTAAAGACAAAAAAAAGTAAAATAAATGAGAAGGGAAACGTTTTGCTTTTGTTAACATCATGGTAAAAGAACTTTTTGACCAAGTATTTGTTTATTTGGTATTTAGAAAATAAGTAAATTGACAATAATAATGACTTCTTCCACTTCCAAACAAAAGGACAAATTAAAGGAGATACTATTACTCCTTCCGTCTATTTTTAGTTGTCATGATTTTCTTTTTTAGAGCTAAATGATTAGAATTTCGACTAACATTTTATAATGTATTTTTTTTCATTATATTAATATGAAAAAATTACAATTTATAGTATATTTCGTATAGTTTTTGATTAACTAAAATTTTTGTTTAAAATATCAAATTAATATATTTTAATTTAATTTTAAAAATGAGTGAAATTAACTTTTAAAATTACAATATAACAACTAAAAATGGACCGAGAAAATAGTAAAGAAGCTTTGGAAATGTTTGGAGAAATGGAGAAACAGGGTCAACTTTTACACTGTACAAATGGCAGCTATGGTTACATAACTAAATACTGGACTGAAAGAAATTAAAATTTAACAAGAAACCTTACGAATGTACATGTTAAGAATATTTTCAATGGAAATTAGTTAATTTCCACAAATAAACGACAACATAAAATACTATGCCATATAGCTTAAATACACGATGTATAATAAAATTTTAGTAAATTAATATAGGTGAAACGATCACGAAATATTATTATTTTATAGAAATATTATTTAACTGATAAATTATTACTAGTATTTATTAATTTAAGGTAAAAGGATCTGGTAAACCTTTATACTTGTACAAATTTGTATTATGGATCCTTCTATTTAATATTTTACCAAAGGAACCCTTAAACTCAATAATGTACCGTATATCAAACCCGATCATTGACTATGCTGACGTGGCATTAAGATAATTGAATTGGCGAGAGAGTGTATAAAAAAATATTAAAATAATACAAGAATAAAACTAAATAAAATAAAATAAAATAAAAAACATTTTTCTTCACCCACTCAACCCTTTTTCAACCATTATCATCCCTGCCCAACCCCTTTTTCATCTAATTCAGATCTCAAAATTGGCATTAACACATCCTTTAGTCTACTGATTCACCGATGAAGGAGAGAGTGACGATGTTTGCCGTAGTTCACTGATTCGGAGTGGAGTGAGAACGAGAGAGAGGTGGCGCTGGCTCCTTTTTCTACAAAATGGGAGGCGGCGAGGAGGTTTGCCTGCCGGAGTTGATGGTGCAGTAGTGGATTTGTGGAGTTGGAGAAGAAAGAAAGGAAAATGGCAAGGATCTGTCGGAGATGGAGATAAATGAAGGAGAGAATATGTTATTTCGCTGGCAAGAGGAGTGGCGGCGGCGGCGACGACTTTCTCCGGTGATAATTGGCCGTTTCACCATGGGAATGAGGAAGATGTACGGCGGACTCCCAAATTTTAGTTTGAAGAAAAAAATTAAAATTTTATTATACTAGTACCTTTTATTTAATAATATTGGTTAGTTTTTTTAAAAAAAAATAGTTAATTAAGATTAATATGACACGTTATTAATTTATATGACATGGATTTGACATGTCATTTATTTAAGAGAGAGTGAACTACACACATGGTAGGAGAGGTTTAAAAATCTTCTTTTGATTGAATCTAAGGATTTAATTGATAAATGGTTGAGTAGAAGGGTCCATAATACAAGCGTATAAGTATAAAGGTTTACTAAACCATTTCGCCTTAATTTAAAGAGTGTTTTGAGATTCAGTATAGGTTAATTTTGCCCTTTGATTACATCAAAATCATTGTATTTGACTAAATGTATCATATTTATAGAATTCACATAAAAAATAAATTTATCATACATAAAGGTCAATTAATACATCAAAATAATTGTATCTTATTAAATTATATATCATATTTATTAAATTCACATAAATATATTAATTCATTGTAACATAAAGTACAATGTATGTGTATGATTCAGTGTGGTATTATTTTTTTTGTTAAATAATTCATTGTAAAATAAATTCAAGAATTCAGTGTTCATTGTAAAAATAATTTCATTATATATAATGTTAATTGTTTCTTAATAATAAAATATTATTCATTGTATCTTTACTAAAAAAACATTCAATCTATGATGCAGAGAGAATAAACTATATAAGTAACACAAATAATTTCTTGTAATCATATTTAAAAATTACTTCTCATTTAGAAGGTGTCACAAAATCAACAATGACAAAAAATTTAAGTAAAGTATTATGTAAATACAAAAGAGATCATTATGCACTCAAAAAGATTTACAGTCATGGTAAGTGGCAGGGGCGGAGCCACGTAGGCTCCAGGGTGTCCAATTGGACACCCTTCGTCGAAAAATTATATTATAAATACACGTAAAATTTTGACTTTATATTGGTATATATAGAATTTGGACCCCTTGAAATAACAAAGTGATGCGCAGTGGAGTTGGCAATAGCCTGTGCAATCCTACTTTTTGTCCCGGTTCGATTCCCCGCAGGGTTGTTTTCTTTTTCTGTAATTATTTTGACTTTTGAATTCAATTAAGTAAATAAACATGCATAATTTTAACATAAAAGTTCAATAGCTTGCTGGTTAATAGTATCATGAAGGTCTCCAAGACCCAAGTTCGAATCCCTCCTCTACTAACTATTTTTTTTCAATTAAAATTAAATTATTTTAATACATTTTCCTTGTAGAATAAGATTTCCTTGAATTTAATACTTTTTCTTGTGGATTTTTTTCAATTAAAATTGAATTATTTCCTTAAATTTTAATACCTTTTCCTTGTAGAATAAGATTTCCTTAAATTTAATACTTTTTCTTGTGGATTTTTTTCAATTAAAATTGAATTATTTCCTTAAATTTTAATACCTTTTCCTTGTAGAATAAGATTTCCTTAAATTTAATACTTTTTCTTGTGGATTTTTTTCAATTAAAATTGAATTATTTCCTTAAATTTTAATACCTTTTCCTTATGGAATAAGATTTCCTTAAATTTTAATACTTTTCCCTTATGGAATAAGGTTTTCTTTCTCTATAAATAGGAGACTCATTTACCCAAATATCACAATATTATTAAGAATAGAATCTCAATAATTCTCTCTCTGTTTTTTCTTCTCATTCTCTTATTTTATAACAAAAATAACCAACTTAATATTTTAGTTTCAAGTTTCAATAGACATGACGAATTATTATAATAGAGTACCAAAAAAAAGTTCGACTTCTCTAAGTCAACCAAATAAAGAAACAACGGTAGATCAATTAGAGATGTTTCACATTCTTCTAAAAAACAAAGCATTGATTTAAATACTCTAAAAATGACTTGCAAAATCGAATGGATGATGAGTTTTTAGACGGTTGTATAGTGCCTTATGTAGAAAAAAAGTATTTCGTACTATTTCTAATGAGTCTATTATAAAAACGTTTCAGGATATGAAACCTCGTCGAGTACAATTGTAATAATATATTTAAATTATGTTTTCAATAGTAGTTTATTTTCTTTATGTTAGTTTTGAATTATACACTTGTAATTTTATTTAAAATATTCCTATATTTAATTAAATATTGCTTAACTTGATTATTTGTTTTGGTAATTTAAATCGTCATTTTTTTAATAAAAAAATTACTATTAAAAGTTTGGACACCCTTCATTAAATTCCTGGCTACGCCACTGGTAAGTGGTAACACCAGAACTTTTGAATGCAATAAGAAAGTTAGAGACGAGGTTAAACTAAGTTCAAATTTAACAAAAAACAAAACACAATAGAAATTATATTTCACTAAATTGTCTTACATATATTTGTACTTTTATAAAGTTAATTTATAATATTATTAGAACCACATATTTATATATGAATTTTCTGAAAATATATTATCTTATCGAAATGAATGATTTCTTCCATTGATCCAAGTAGGAATAAAAAAAGATTTAACTTAAAAAGATTATTAATTTACTGAATAAGTGAGATTTTACTGTAATATTATACAACACTATATTCAAATAAATAAACATTATATAAAGTGTCAATTTAATATAAAAATGTATAAAAGGGGTTATGTATAAATTGTTGGGTTTTAAAAGGTGTGAATGGAAACTAAAGAGTTGCGATTTTTATGAAAAATTGTGACATTTATGAAAACTTGTGATTTTTATGAAAGGTTGCGACCTTTTCGAAAGATTGTGACTTTTCCAAAGGGTTGTGAGATTTCCGGTAAGGCACAGTAAGAACCTTTTCATACTACCCTTTGTTTTCTATAAATAGAGAGATTTCCTCTCATTTTAAGAGAACCAATTTTCTGGACTTCTCCTACTACTACTAAAATCTAGTATTCTAAGTGTACTTTTACTGCCGTTGAGTGGTTCGCTGACACCGTGATTTTAGGTACCGATACACCGGTGAGTAAGATCGTTCTATCAATAATTTCCATAAGGGGACACTGTGCATGCAGTGGGCTCGATGTCACGACCCGAGAGTACCCCCTAGTCGTAACATGGCGTATTCGACCCCGAAGGGGTCTTATACGAGCCACATAGTCATTCATTGCATTCAATAATGAAAATAGTGCGGAATAAAAAAAAAACTTATTTACATCCACACATTTAAACTTCATTAAAACAACTTTAAAAACACACAGCGGAAGTCTAAGTCTCACATGGCCATCTTAGACACAGTCACAAAACATAAGTAGGGACACGGCCCTTTACAATCAAAAGAAGTCTATTAAGTCTATTACATGAACAAAAGAACTTAAAAGTCTTATCCTCGAATCCATGAGGACATACCAAGTCTTGGAGGAAAGCAATCCAACACTTCAAACTAGCTAGGAGGGATCACTTGCCGGAACCTACACTTATAGTAAAAATATGAAGAATATGGGTTAGTACACAAAATGTACTAAGTATGATGACCATGCAAAACATGCTTTAAAAGGGACATTTTGGTTAGAAACCATGCATTATGCCACTTTTTGAAGTACCATGAACAGTTGCATAAAAGACATACAAGACAAGCATAACATCAAGTAAGTCATAATATCACCTTTAAACAATATCAACATGAAAACCTTTACCTTGGACCTTCACCTCAAGAAACCCTTATGCTATACCTCGTGCAATGTATGGATGGCGTCCCATACCACCATCCATACTAAGGCACCACATTTAGGTCACTTAAAGTAACTTATCATTCCTTTCTTTCACCTTTGCACAATATTCATACATAAGAGGTATATCATTAATTAAGACATGACAAGGGAAAATAACTCATAATATAACCCAAGTATAGCATGCATCTCATATTAAGCATTTGAGAGCCAACATTCTTTAATAACCTCATTTAGGCCACAATTGTATCACATACATTAGGATTTAGAGAAACTCACTATGACCCTCTCCAAGCCTACTCGTGCAATGTATAGGTAGCATCCCATACTACTACCTACACTTTGTAGAACCTGTCAAGAAACCATAATGAAATCTCACATGATGGGAAGTAAGCATTAACC
>NW_006239409.1:14165-23131 GCF_000226075.1 Solanum tuberosum | reverse complement strand
CCACCCAATTAATTTGTGTGCTAGGAGATATGACCCTCCAAAGTAGACCCTCGAAAAAGGCTTCACTTGGAAATTTTGGATTTTGATACGGTTGCTCTAAAATTTGGGTTAGACCCATTTCCCACTCAATTTGACCCCCTAAACAAGAATATGAAGTCGGATTTTCGAAAAACGAAACGGATCTTTTTATATACAGCTAAACAAGTTTCCGATAACTTCCGAAGCACATTTTTAAGAACTTTTTGGGTCAAATTCAAATATAATCATTTCATTAAGTTCTCGACTCCAAACTCACATGTGAGGCTCTAGTTTCACTCTATCATTTTCCGGGTCGTTACACTCGATTTTCTTTCTTTGAGAAAAATATTTTGTACATTGTTTCTAATCTGTTTCTGATTTTGTTTTCTCTACTAGTTTTGAAAATACTCTTTAAACTTTGTTGTTTCTTATAAGTTCTTCAAAGTTTTGTTCTAAGTATCTTAGGAATACAGGATGAACAACAATTAGAAGAAGTGCAGAAAAATTAGTTTCCTTAAATGAGAGGAAATCTCTCTATTTATAGAAAACGAAGGGTAGTGTGAAAAAGTTCTTATTATGCCTTATCGGAAAAAAATACAATTTTTTGAAAAAGTCACAGCCTTTTTATAAAAATCACAACTTTTTATTTTCCATTCACACATTTTTAAAATCCAACACAAATATAAACTATAATATTGTATATTAAATTACATAACATAAATATTTTTAGTCAGTAAGAGAATATAAGTTATAGACTTGTATAGTCAATAGGAGAGTACACTTCTTCGTTTATTTTACGAATTAAAAAAAATACCCCCGCAAAACAATTTCTCAGGGGTATTATATAACAATAAAAAAATATATCATACTTTTTCTGTCCAAAGATACTTGTTCACTATTGATTTTGCACAAGAAAACTATAAATAAAAAAAATGTAATTTTACTATATCACACTTTGAATATAAAACATACAATGTCTTGCAAAATATAATAGAGAAATAACTATAATTAACGATAAGGGTAAATTAGGAACTAAGTGTAAACTTATTCATTTAATTTCATAATGTAGACAAATATTATTGGACATTCCAAAATAGTACTTCACCTGCCCCTTTTTACTTGTCATTTTTGACAAATCAAGAAAAAACAGTATTTTTTTTTACCTACTATACCCTTAATTTATTTAGAGACTTAATATTTTTGAAAAAGGTAGAACCTCTTTAATGAGTAGATTGATTTTGAAATTCTAATAATTAATATGAGTAAAGTGGTCAATTATTATTTTCTTAATATGTATGTCAAGTAAATAGAAACAAAGAAAATATAATGAACAACTATTATTGATCGAAGGGAGTAATTATATTATCGAGTATCATGGGGGGTTATTGTAACTCGAAACCATTTTAAAAGTACTTATATTATCTTGTTGTCTATAGATGCTATACTTCAATTCTCCAAAGGCATGTCGTAAGTAAGGACAAAATAAGTACTACTAATCTACTATATATGAAAGTTATTTTAACTTTGTGGAATTGACCAAATCATTGTAATGAGTGACGCTTTACAAAATTGGCCCAACATTGTGTTAATCGATAATTCACAAGACATGATATGAACCAACATCGTGCTTTGAAGTGCCTATGGTTGATAATCAACTAACACAAATATAAAATTACAAGTAATTAAATCATATGACAAGTCAACAACTATATATGAGAATTGGCAGTTCCGGAACCCAAAACAGTCATAGTAATTTTGGTTTACATTTTCAGTTCCCACCAATTTTAATTCATGTCGAATAATATTAACTTCAAATTCTAAATATACATAGTCATCTCTAATGATGCATTGTATTTAATCTCTCTTACACCGAGACATGCAAAGTTCGTAAATTTGATCAACACAAATGTTTCTTTAATATATTTCAGAGAATTAACAAAAGTAGTTCTTTACATTTGATGTTAATTAGTAAAATAGTCCATCAAATGTATACGTAGTTTTATTAAAATTGAGCATTTTTTTGGTCTCTATTATATTTAAAATACACATAAATATTTATCTTTAGTAAAATTTGCTTTTGAGAAGTACGTCAACGGTTTAAATTGAAGAAATCATCGGAACAAACTTCTCATGATTTATTTGTAACTTAAAAATAACTATATTCCAACAATTTATACTCATTATAGGTTTCCTTCTACTTTATACAATTCCGCTTTATCAATAACTAGTGTACTTATCCGCGCTTCGCGCGAAATTGAATATATTTTTTAAATAATTGATGTAGTTAATTGACTATTTATCAGTAAAAAGTGTATAAAAAATAATACAAATCAAGTCACAATTTTGATGTTGTCTATTAAAAAAATTGCTAGAAAGATATTTTTAAATTTTAATTTTCGCTTAACATTGCCGATAAAAAGAAGAAAAACATAAAAAGTATCTTAAGAAAAAAAATTAAGTTGATTATATAACATTGCATCGGAGATTATAGTTTGCAATAGAAAAAAAAGAATTGAAACACATAATATATAATAAAATGTATATTTATAAGAAGTGATGATGTCATTAGTAATTTGATGTGTACTTATCTACTCGATTATATAAAATTATCATAGAGTGACAAAATATTAAATTTTTTTAGAGTACATGAAGTGTCAAGTTGTAGAAAGGTATACCAAGAGTTGGATCAATGCTTGTCCCTAACACATGTAGAGGAGTGGAAGAGTTTTATAACATTAATCTAATTATTATTGTAGTCATCACTAAAAAAATAATAATATATGATAATAACTATTCAAAAAATAACTCCTTCTTTAATGTGAAAAATTAAGATAGATAATTTTTACTTTAAATAATTACAAGTTAAATACATATTAATCACAAATATACATTTATTATAGCACAACTATAAAATAACTTTTTGTTATATATATACACATAAATGAAAATTCTTTCTTCATTCTTTTCATTAAATATAATTAAAAGTTTTAAAAATACTAAAAAAATGGTTTATTTATTTATTTATTTTGTGATTGATTTCTAATATGATAGACCATATCATAATTTTTAAGGGCAATAATATCTAATAGCTATGAGAAATGTGTCATATGTAATATTATAACTTTCAACAATGACAAAAATTTAGAATATTAATTAGAAATTGACAAACATATACACACATGTAAATGAGTGGAAGAGTTTTATAACATTAATCAAATTATCATTGTACGTAGTCATCACTAAAAAAAATTAATAGATGATAATAGCTATTCAAAAGATAACTCCTTCTTTAATGTGAAAAATAAGATAGATAATTTTTACTTTAAATAATTATAAGTTAAATATATATTAATCACAAATGCACATTTATTATAGCATAACTAACAAATAGCTTTTTATTATATATATACATATAAATGAGAATTGTTTCTTCATTCTTTTCATTAAATAATTTATTTATTAATTAAAAGTTTTAAAAATACTAAAAAGATTGTTTACTTATTTATTCTGTGATTGATGTCCAATATGATAGACCATATAATATATTTTTAGGGGCAACAATATCTAATAGTATGAAAAATGTACCATAGGTAATATTTTACCTTTCAACAATGACAAAAAAAATTAGAATATTCATTAGAAATTGACAAACAGATACACACAATACAAAAACAAAAACAAAACGTAATATTTTTCATCTTCATTCATTCGTATAATAACAATGTTAGTAGATATATCAAAATAAAATAAAAAAGAATAGAATTGAAATCAAAACAATACATTAATGAATCTTCAAAATATTTGAAAACCATTCAAACTTTTATACTAATATGACCATCTCTTTTGATAAAATCTTCCAAGATAATTAAACTTCCTTCTTCATTTTGATGAGCTTCTACCAAACTAATGTGAACATCTCTATGAAAAATCTTTGAAGAATATATCTATGATCTTTATCAAAGTGAAGACCATATCATGAAATTATTAAGTACATGAAAGATGGAAGAGATGAAAGAAAAAGAAAGAATGAAAAAATGGAAATGAACATTGAACATTTCCAAAGATGATTGTTATTTATAGATTGGGTAAACCAAAACAATAGTTAGATGAAGTTGAAGAGGCTTGTTATTTAAGTAGAGAAGATAAATAGATGGAGGTTTTTTGTAACTTATTAGACATAATTAGAATAGTAAATATGATTGATTTTTTAAATTAATAAACAAATTATTTATTGATAAAATGAAGAAAAAAAGCCCCCAAAAAAAGGGAAAAAAAGATGAATAGAAATGGAGGCCATAGAGAGGTGCCACATCACCTTCTCTATGTTTCTCCTTTATATATATATATATATATAGATTTACCATTCATCTTTTTTCCTTTTTAAGAACTCTAATTTTTAAAAATCTATTTCAAAGAGGCGTACAAAATTCAAATAAAATGGTGATTTCCACTGAGCACAATATCCCAAATATGTACACCATAATTATATTCTAGTGGAGGTAGAGAAATTACCTATTTGAAATCAAATCCTCACTTAAGTTCTTGATTAATCTTTTGTTGTTTTAAAAAGAGCAAGTGTAGACTCCAAGTTCATTAATAACTTTTTATAGATTAAGAATTATACTCGTTTAAAGTATTAAATTTAAATTTAGAATTTTTTTGAGGTGCTACACATGCATATAAAGAAATGTTGCTTAAATTTGTAATAACATGTGTCATTATGAAAGAATAAAAAGGACAAAAAGACATGCACTCATATAATATCAGTTACAAAAATAATTTTTTATCATATGACCAGCTAAGAAAATTCAATTTTTTCAAATAAGGTATATCCGACTTCAACTGATGAGCTTTCACGTGCCACCTTTCTTATTTAAGTTCTTGATTAATATTAAAAAAAAAAAGGAGCAAATGTAGACTCCATGTTCATTAATGTGGTATACCGTGCACACCATAACTTTTTATTGATCAAAAGTTATATACTCGTTTAAAGTATTAAATTTAAATTCATATTATTTTTCTGAGGTGCTACATATGTATATATAGAAATGTCTCTTAAATTTGTAAGAACGACATGTGCTATTTTGAAAGAATAAAAAAGACAAAAAGACATGCACTCATATAACATCAGTTACAAAAATAAAATTTTATCATATGACCAACTAAGAAAATTCAAATTTTCAAATAAGGTGTAGCCGACTTCAGCTGATGAGCTTTCATGTGTCACCTTTCTTATTTTTAAATCAATAATATCAATATCATTCCATATGTGGACAACCGATCCGATGAATTATATACATATATTTTATTAATATACATACTTAATATATTATTTTTATAAACAATTTTAAAGATCTTATACATATTTTCATTAAAATTTCTTTATAATTTACTTATTGAAAGCAAAAATGCTCAAGATGAAACATTTATCTTATTGATTTCATGTATATGGGTGTCTATGACAATTCTTTGTGGGACTGAAAATGTTATTGTCTCTTCCTTCTAGGCCAATATAGTGAATTTTAAAGCTTTATTGATAGTAAATTTAGTGATTGAAAGTTTAGTAATTTATGTCATTCTAACTATTTTTCGTTTTGAATATATTTGTTGTCACTTTTTTCACATTTTAAATGAATTGTTTCTTTTATTTTTGTGTATGGTTAATAACCGAATAACCGAACCAAACCAAACCGAAACCGATAATCACCAAACCGATAAATGTATATTGTATTTGGTTTGGTTTGGTTTTGATAATTTTAAAACCGATTAAAGTTGGTTTGGTTTTGGTTTTGGTTTTGACCAATAACCGATCCAAACCAACCCGTGAACACCCCTATGTGGACTAATAAATCATTGTTACTAAAGATTATACTGTAATTAGACTAATAAATTTCATTTTTAGTGATTCACTTACCATGAAAATAATTTCTGATTAGTAAAAATGGTGAACCTGAAGAAAATTCTCTTGTTAAAATTCACGTACGTAATATTAGCTTTTAGGTAACTAGTAAATAGTTAGAGTAACAACTACCCATTAGTTAATTGTTGAAGAATTTTCGGATAACTATTTAATTAAAATTATATTTGGTTTCTATGTATGATTGTAATTGATATGCCAAAAATTGTAGCTAAATGTATTTTGTATATAAATATATCAATACAAAATTGTTTCTATTAATAAATAAAAAAATTATGTAGTCTTAAAAAAAAATTTCTTGTCGATTTTTTGAAATTGACTAAATTAAGATTATTTTTTCATGTTTATAATTGATAAGTAATGAATTTCCTTTCTATTAACTAGGGTTGGGCATTCGGTTGGTTCAGTTCGGTTTGTGAAATTCGGTTTGATTTTTTCAGTTTTCGGTTTGATGAAAATGCTAACCGAAATCGAACTGAAATATATTCGGTTCAGTTCGATTTTTACAATTTCGGTTCGGTTTTTTTCGGTTTGAATATCATCCTTATGAGCCTTTCTTTGATCATAAATTAAAATTTTAATTGTATCAGTTTTACAAAAAAATAGATTTGCAATGTGATTTTATGGATTGAGGGTTGTGGCGTCGAGGCATCAATCGCCGGCAATGGAAAAAACCGACCGAACTTAAAGATATCGTGATGCCGGAAGCATGTACAATGGGTTGAGAGTTGGTGAATTTAGGCATTTATTTATTGGGAAATTGGGTGGGCCTTTTCTTTTACATTTGGATTGGGCTGACATTTGAATTGGATTTGTATAAAATTATAAATGTATCAAATAAAATTCGGTTTTTCGGTTAACCGAAAACCGAACCGAATTATCGAATTTTTAAAACTAAAAACCGAAACCGAAATTAAAAAAATTCAGTTCGGTCGATTTTTTTGGTTTGAACCAAATTATGCCCAGCCCTACTATTAACATGTTTTTAATGCATCTTATTTTATTTGACCCTTGCATTTTTTTTTATATAAAAAATCAATTATTTGTTGGCTATTACATTATTCCTAAAACTTTTTAAAATATAACAAGCATAATTAATAATTTATGTTAGCTTATTATAATATATAAAACACATTTTTAGTCGTTTAGTTAACTAATTTCTGATACAAAAAATATATATAGTCTATTGATTATATAATAACAACGCAAAACGACATACTTTTTATTAAACTAAAATAACGATTATATTTATCGTATATAATATGTAATTTACGGCACCAACTAAATGAACGGTTATATTTTTGGTGTACATATAATACGTAGTCTACTTACGCATAAACTAAATATTCTATTTCTGAAAAATATTAAATCAACAAAACCTTGCTTTTAACCTATCGACTACAAAATGAAAAAATATTTTTGAATCAAACTATCGAAGAAAGATATTTTTATTTAATTGTGTATTCAAAATTTAAGAATATTTAAATCATTTTTGGAAGAAATAAAAGGGACGAATTAAATAGCCAAAGGAAAATATTTTAGTTTTTTTGTGAGGGGGTGGGACGTGGCCCGTTATAAAATAGAAGAAGACAATTGGACACACAATTTCACAAGAGTAGAAAGATACAAATATATATTTACCACTCTCCACGTAAGATAAAAATGCCTCTTGTTTTAGAAGTTGTTTTCCAAAACTACTCACAAATCCCTTGAAAATCATCTATATAAACCACTCCTACTTTTCCTTCTCTATTCACAAAAAAAAAAAATCCTTGAGAAATCACTTTTCTTTTTTCTTATTTACTCACCCATTCTTCTATTCACATACAATATTTTTTTTCTTGAGAGACGTCTATACAAATCACTCCCCTTCTTCCTTCTTTGTTTACTCATTCTTCTCTTCACAAAAAAATAAAATAAAATAAAAAATTCTTGAGAGACCTCTTTTTATTTTTAAGATGGCACAAAACAATAATATCAACGTGACAGTTCCCTCAGGTGAAATGCGTTATAAGGGTGTGAGGAAGCTTCCCACAGGGAGCTACATAGCTGAGATCAAAGTTATCAGCCAGAGAAGATTTGTGTGGCTTGGAACGTTTGATACAGCGGAGGAAGCTGCTAGGGCTTATGATGCAGCTGCCCGACGGCATCTCGGCCCACGGACAGTCATTAATTTTCCTCCAATAACTAATCATAATGACGTCAAAAGAACCAGAAATTATCTTCAAAAGCTTAATCGTAAGGATG
Source organism: Solanum tuberosum (assembly GCF_000226075.1). Lineage (NCBI taxonomy): Eukaryota > Viridiplantae > Streptophyta > Magnoliopsida > Solanales > Solanaceae > Solanum > Solanum tuberosum. The sequence goes on along the minus strand of NW_006239409.1, from coordinate 14,949 downwards.
TCATGATCAATTATGCTAACAACACTGCTGCATCGTCTTCTGGATCAGGCGGAAATCAGAGTTCTGATCAGGAGTTTCGTCGTTTTACAACGATTACTGGAGCTTCTGTTATGATGGCAATGGTGCGAGATAGAAGCTTATTAGAGGCTTTAATGAGAGAAGGAGTGATACTTCCGGACCCAGAGATCATCGGGGTCCGCGATGCTAACAATACCGAGCCTCTCAATCTTGAGCTTACTCTTGCACCGCCAGGGAGCATGTGAAACAAATAACGATGCACTCTATATTTTTTATTTTTGAGAGTAAAAATTTGGCATGTTGTAATCATTTCTTGTGTATGATCTCATCTCATGTAATATGAATTTAGAAATTTCTATACGTTCTTCATTGTGTTTTGTTTTTTTTTTTAGATTTTCAATTTCTGTTGGATGAATTTTTGTTTGGTTGTTCGATTGGAAACGGAAAAGACATAAGGAAGTAACACGTAGAGTACATGGGTTTAATTTTGTCATTACTATACTAAGTACTCAAGTGTTTTTTTGAATTCTCATGAAAAGTGTGTGTTTTGTGAATGAATAATGTGATAAAATCTAAGTAGTTAATTATTTTTTTAAAATTTAAAATAAAATTTAAATATTTTAAAACTATACAAAAAAACCTACAAATAATCATAGTTAATTATGATTCAAAATATTCTTTTAAATGTTTGAGAAAATTGTATACAGAAAAAGAAAAAAATAATTAGTTGATCCTAAACAATAACAGTTAGCGGCAGTGGCGTAGG
>NW_006239409.1:8462-13573 GCF_000226075.1 Solanum tuberosum | reverse complement strand
AAATAATTTAATTTTAATTGAAAAAAATAGTTAGTAGAGGAGGGATTCGAACTTGGGTCTTGGAGACCTTCATGATACTATTAACCACCAAGCTATTGAACTTTTATGTTAAAATTACGCATGTTTATTTACTTAATTGAATTTAAGAAGTAAAAATAATTACAGAAAAAGAAAAAATCACTGCGGGGAATCGAACCGGGACAAAGAGTAGCATTGCACAGGCTATTGCCAACTCCACTGCGCATCACTTTGTTATTTTAGGGGGTCCAAATTCTATATATACCAATATAAAGTCAAAAATTTACATGTATATATAGTATAATTTTTCGACGAAGGGTGTCCAATTGGACACCCTAGAGCCTACGTGGCTCCGCCCCTGGTTAGCGGATCAACTCACATAAAATTGAATAGAGAAGTAACTTTTATAATGTGCATAGATGAGATTTATTAATGGACTTTGAAGCAACTATTTATTTGATGAATTAATGTCTTCTGTGATATAGACTTGAGTGAATTGAAAAGGATTGCAAATTTTCTACTTTATTTAATCTCATGACTTATTAGCTTGATTACAAACTTAGTACAGTTACACTACGTACCATTGGTATTAATGGTAATCATGTGTTTATGTAAAAATAGATCAGATCGAACTTTATAGTTTTGAGAAATTTAGGGATTGATATATAGGTAAATTAGTCGATTACTGGTTATTATATTCATAAAAGAAAAAATATTGCTTAATTGCTCGATACATACACATTCGATATAAATTGTTTCATCTATTTCCCTCAACATCATCTTTGATTCCTGAGCAATGTAAGACATGTTTGTTAATGTTCCTGACTTCCTGTAATGCCTAATTAACTCATCTTCTTGATATGATAATTATAAATAGGGGAAATAATTATTTTCGACCCTGTGATATGGTCTTATTATGATTTTAGTCCTTGTAATTTCAACTCCCCATTTAACCTTTAATTAAGCAAAGAGAACGGTTTTGATCCTTTTACTAACAACTGTTACAGATATAAGCAAATTAAATATATCATTATCGTCAAGGGCAATTACGGTATTACATGGGTACGAAGTTATAAATGACGTTGATTCAATTGGGATTTTTGATAGGAGTAAATGATGAAAAGTTTTATTTGGCGAACCAGACTCAAGATATAGTGGATGATTAAAAAGGAATATCAGGTATTAGTAGGAAGAAAATTATTCGAATTGTAGGGTGTGTTAGGTATTAAGGAAAATGTTTTCTATACGAAATGTTTTCTTGAAAAATAAATTGGTTTCTAACTTATTTTCTCATATTTGGTTGGTGAGTGGAAAATATTTTCTAGTGTATGATTGATAAATGAAAAATATTTTTCACTCACCAACCAAACACCTGACCGGAGACCTGACTCCAACCCCAACACCCAATTCGAGACCCGACCCCGACCTCAACCTCGATTCTGACACCCAACCCGAGACTTGACCACAACCTCGACTTGAGACCTGTCCTCGACACCGACCCGAGACTTGACCTCGATGCGAGACCCGCCCCGACCCTGACACTCAACGATTTCGATCCTGAAATTCGACTCCGACACCTGAGTTGAGACTCAACCCCGATTCAAGATTTGACACTCGACTCGAAATTCAACCTCTAACTCTAACTCGAGATTCGACTCTGATTCAATTCAGAACTCGAGAGTTGCGACTCGAATCGAGGTCAAGAGTCGGGTCTTAAATTGAGAATTAGGAGTAGAATCTAGCCTGAGACTTAAGTTAGGATGAAAAGTTGAGGTGTGAGGTTCAAAATAATTTTGGAAAATGTTTTCCTAATTTTTTTAAGGGAAGTCATTTGAGGAAAATAAGTTGATTTGGAAAATATTTTTCAAAATATTTAAGTCAATCAAACATGAGAAAATTGAAAAATATTTTCCTTTCCCGCTAAACACATTCGTAATGTTTAACGTTCTCTTTCATCTCTGTATCTAATTTTCTCATCCTCTTTTGTACATATAAAGTACTTTTACTGGGCTACCTGGAGAGATTATTCTAGTAGTAACAATAACAATAACATTTGGCTTTTTGACGATTTACTCAAAGTATTTAATTATTCTAGTAGTAACAATAACAATATACATAATAAAAAATAGATCTCATAAATAGAGTCCGAAATCTAATTATTCATGTTGTATCGACAAAATTATACTTTTATCAGATTAATATGCAAGTAGAATTCATCTTTAAAAGTGTATCATCCGAAAAACCTTATAAGACATTTGTTTTAGCCATCCATTTTTTTATTTGAAATTTATATAAGAAAATCTTGTTTTAATTTGTAAGAATACATGTGTCGTGTGAAAAATATAGGAAAAGACAAAAAGACATGCAGTCAGTTACAAAAATAGATCCTTAATTGTCATTTGATCAAACAAGAAACTTCTTTTCGAATAAGTAATTACCAACTTCAGCTGATGAGTTTTCAGGTGTCACACCTTTGAAATATTAGTATGTCATGCTTGCATCATTATATTTTGGTTCTATTTATTATTGTAATTGATATGCCAAAATGTAGGTAAAGATAAACTATAAAAATATCAACACAAAGTTATTTCTGTTTATAAAATGACCATCTAAAAAACTTTTTTGTTGTGAGTTTTAGGAATTCAGGCTAAATTAAGATTATTTTGTCATGTTTATAGTTAGAAAGTAATGAATTTCCTTTTTGCTAATATGTTGTAAATTTTTTAACGAGTCTAATTTTATTTAACCCTAGAATTTTTGTTTTGAAAAATCGATATTTGTTGGCTATATTGCATTATTCCTAAAACTTTTAAAACTCTAACAAGGGAAACTATGATAATTTATGTTAGTTTATTATAATATTTAGTTAATTATTTTCTGAATAGTTATATTCATATAACCTTAAAAGAAATATATGATTTATTGATTAGATAACACCAACGTAAAACAATATATATACATATTTTTTATTAAACTGCAACAAAAATTATATTTATCTTATATTTATAATATGTAATTTATTGCGTCAACTAAATTAACGAATCGTATATATAATAGGCAATCTACTTAATTAAGCATAGACAAAATATTCTATTATTGATAAATATTAGATCGATAAAACCTTATTTAACCTATCAAATACAAATACAATTCAATATTTATAAGTTGATTGGTGTTCCCCACAAAACCCTTAAAAAATATTTTTGGATCTCCTTATTTTCCTGAATGGAGTAAAAAAGAATAGCAAGTTAAAATAATCTTTTCAAATTATGTTAAATTGAACAAAAAATTATCTCCGTTAATAGTTTAATTTTAAAATATTCCTTAATGTTAATAATTTGGTCCAAAAATACATTTATTGGGTCAAAAATGCCCTTTTGCTAATAAACATATCGTATTTTAAAAAAAAACACATTATGAACTAATTCAAGCAGGTTAAGTATCACTATTCAAGCGGGTTTAAAAAATGATTCCACACTTACTTATAAGAAAGATTTGACCGTTAAAAATACACAACATACTTTTTTAATTGAAAAAATATATAGAACATACAAATGATATACCCCTCGATTATGTTCTAGTATTTTTATAATCAAATACTTAGTAGATATGAAGTGTAATATCTTTTGCAATAATAATTTACGGACGTTTTTGATTAATTTTTCGTTAAATAATAATTGCTATGTCAAATAAAGAGTTTGTCCCACTGTCACGGTTAAAAGGAAAAAGTTTTGAGAAAAGAAACCAAAAATTTCAGTATAGCCATAATTTTATTTTTTTTATTTAAAAAAGAAACAAAAAATATTATGTATATAAAGAAATGTTGCTTTAATGTATAAGAACGACGTGTGTCATGTTTAAGAAATAAATAAGACAAAAAGACATGCAGTCATATACAAAAATAAATCTTTATCATTTGACTAAAGTGGAACAACTCTTTCAAACAAGTTATTGCCGACTTCAGCTGACGAGCATTGACGTGTCACTTTTTTTATTTTTAAATCAATAATATTCAGTATAATTTCACAAGTGTACAATGTACTAATAAATCATTGTTACTACACATTATGTCGTAATTAGACTACTAAATTTTCTTTTGAGTGATTTTTCTTTTGATAGACTTTTTTTTAGTGATTCACTTACCTTTAAATATATTTGTTTGGTTATGTTTAATAAAAACATTTTTTGGGAAGTAAACTTAGTGGACCTTGACAAAATTCACGTAATTTTTGCGTTGACGTAACTAGTTTGAATATAACTACCATTAGTTAATCATTAAATAATCATTTTTCCAATATGAATTTTTGATAACTATTTAAAATGGCTATTTGCATCATCATATTTTATTTCTATGTATTATTATAATTGATATGCAAAAAATGTAGCTATCTTTTTTGACGATTTACTCAAAATATTTAATTATTCTAGTAGTAATAATAACAATAATGCACAATAATTAAATAGATCTCAAAAATAGAGTCCGAAATCTAATTATTCATGTTGTATCGACAAAATTATACTTTTTATCAGATTTAATATGCAAATAGAATTTATCTTTAAAAGTATATCCTCATGGAAAAACCTTATAAGACAATCTGTTTTAGCCATCCATTTTTTATTTGAAATTTATATAAGAAAATGTTGTTTTAATTTGTAAGAATACACGTGTCGTGTGAAAAAATATAGAAAAAAACAAAAAGACATATAGTCAGTTACAAAAATAAGTTATTGCCGACTTCAGCTGATGAGTTTTTAGGTGTCACGCCTTTGAAAAATTAGTATGCCATGCATGCATCATTATATTTTGGTTCTATATATTATTGTAATTGATATGCCAAAATGTAGGTAAAGATAAACTATAAGAATATCAATACAAAGTTATTTCTGTTTATAAAATGACCATTTGAAAAACTTTTTTGTTATGGGTTTAGGACTGGCAGGGGGACCGGGTCGGCCCGCCCCGGCCCGCGACCGGTCCGAGAACCGGCTCGCCGGACCCAGTCCCGTCAAATTCTCGCGGGATGGGGGCCTTCGGGATAGGGGATCGGTACCGATCCGGTTCCCCCCTTGGTCCCGGCTCGGCTGAACCAGCC
>NW_006239409.1:0-4050 GCF_000226075.1 Solanum tuberosum | reverse complement strand
GAACTCGAAGGTACAAGGTAATTACACATTTACACCACGTGTCACCTTTACTTATTTTCTTGAAAAAATGGTTCAAAACACATCTCAACTATGGCCGAAATTGCTATTACACACTCCAACTTTGCGGAGGTCCTATGACACCTCTGAACTAATTTAAAATAGAATATATACCTATTTAATATGTCATACCCACATATGTATTAAGGGGGTGATATACACGCGTTGCCACATGCTTAGTTAATGTTTTTAAATTTGATAGTAATGATAGTTGTTGCACCTAAAGGAGATATGTGGTATCGTTGTGATGATTCTACTGCCAAGAGTTCTTGCGACTGATTCATTGCCGGCGTCGGCACAAGTCTTCCGATAATGGCTGAATTTCAACGAAGAAGTAAACAACAAGTAAAATAATAAAAAATGTTGGCATTAAGTTATGATGACAATTAATAATTAAGTTTACCTTATTAAGAAATATCCAATTAAAAATTGACATGTATATATGTCTTGCAAAAAAATAACTTGATATCTAAAACTAAGGTATTTAATGAAAAAAATAAAATAAAAAGTAATGTGGAAAATAGAGATGGGTCCATTTTGCTTTAATTTAACCCTGATGCGCTCACTGTACGTATGGTCACTTGCTTGTTCATCCAAGCCGATAATACCTTTAATAATACACTAAAAAATAGTCTGGGGGGGTTATAGGAACCCCGCAAAGTTAGAGTGTGTAATAGCAATTTCGACAATAGTTGAGGTGTGTTTTGAACCATTTTCCCTAATTTCTTAAAAAAATTATTGTTACCAAAGATTATATAAGTTGTAACTAAACTAATAAATTTCCCTTTTAGTGATTCACTTACCTTTGAATATTGTTGATTGGTTACAAACTTATGATTAATGAAAATATTCTTTTTGATAAGTAAATTACTTAGTGGACCTTAAGATAATTTTCCTAGTCAAAATTCACGTAATCTTAAGAATATTGACTATATTTATTATTAGTCAATAATTCAATAATTATTTTTTCAAATGTAATTAATAATTAATGGACCAAATTAAATGTATCCTTTGAGAAACAGCTATATAAATCACACTTTCTCTTCTTTTTTTTCACTCACTAAGTCTTCTCTTTATACAAATTAATATAGCGTGGCCACTAGCACCAAGGCTACCGCCGTCGCCATATCTACCACCTCCACCGCCGTCACCCTTACTGTAGGTACACTCCCTAGTGAAGGCAATGGTGGAAGAGGTTGTAGATACTCCAGCGGTGGTGGCCTTGGTGTTGGTTGTTATGCTATATTAATTAATGATATTATTCTTGAATTTCTTGAACTTTTGGAGGTTCATAGCGTAAAGACTCTCACCATTTGAAAGTAAATTTTGTTTTGATTACATTCAATTTATAACATATTATTTATTACATGATGAACTTTTTTTATGTTTCATTAATATTCTTGTCAGTACCAAACAACTAGTGATGCACTATATTTTAGTAGTACTACTACAATGGTATAGCCCTTTTATTTTTGTCCAATTCAATTTGTTCTAGCTATTATTGTGTGTGTTTCATGAAGATTATTTAAACAATTTGTTGGATAAGTTCTGCAAGAAGACTGTTTTTCTGTTTTGCAAATTTATCCGAGAAATTCATTACTAGAAAACTGTAAATTCGCTGGAGATTTTACTTGGGGATTATTTACGTAGAAAGTTCCTACGAATTTTTATGCGAAAATATGAAATTCCTAAATTCTAAACTTCTTTACCTGCAAAAAATATTTCCCTAGAAAAATTGATAGGTAAATTTGGCGTCATTTCCGCAAAATTATTACCTGGAGAATTATTTGGAGCAAATAATTTGCAAGTACAATTTTCATAGGTAAATTCATAAGCAATGAAAAAATTATTTTTTATTTGCTTGAAAAAAATTTCCTAAATAAACTTATTTGTCGATCCAGCTAGAAATAATTACTTAAAAAAATTATTTAGAAATAATTTTAGATGTGATATTACCTGGGTATTTATGTTCTATGAATTTTGTTGGAAATTTTTTTCTTGAGGATTTACTTAGGAAATTTTTTACTTATAGAATTACTTGGGAATTTTATTATTGTGAATTTGGTTGAAGATTTTTTGAGGAATGCATACTGAAATATATTTTTTTGAATCTAAGAATTTGTTTTATTTGAAAACTTCGAGGAATATTTACTTTACAATAAATTTAATGAATAAAAAACTACAAGAACATAAAAATAACAATGACATTAGAATGAATTTTATTATCAAATGTTTACTCTACTTTTAGATTAATTAAATTATTGTACAATAATATCAATCTAACACGATGTTGGAACATTACTACAAATGCCATGACCAATATTTTTAACTTATATATAATTAATATTTATCCTAACTAAAAATCAAAGATACAGTTTTTTATTTAGAAGATAGAAAGCATTAAATTATATGGCTAGTTATTTATCCAATAGAAAAATAACTATCATAAATATAATTAATTTTGATGTAATATTATTTATATTAAATTGTGTATTATTGAAAGCCAAGCATTACATTTATGTATAGAAAAGTTCGATACATTATTAATGTGAAGTTTAATCACCCCTCATTGAAAATAAATAATTTTTACTTGTATATCCAATTGATATTTTTTTATAAGCATTAAAACTGATATAATTTCTCTATATATAGTAGTTTATTAAATGATATTTATTTGCAAATTTATAATTAAGTATGTTAAAATATAATTATTAAAAGATAAATTAAATTATAAATACCACAAATACTTAATAAGATATACTATCAATTAGTGATTATAATTTTCTTGCACTTTAAACTTATAAATTTATTTATATTTATAATTTTTTATTTATAAAAACTTTGTATGCATAATTTAAATTTTGTCTATGTTTAATATGCTTAGTTATGGACATTATCTCATAGGAAGTGTAAGCATAAAATTTTCATGATATGTTGGATGGTAGTGAGTTATTTTAAATATATAAATAGCTGTCATGTTTTACTTTTTAAGAGTCAAATTATACGAACTTTAGCCAATTTTTAAGATATATTTTATTACCATATTGATATGAGGTGAATTTAGAGTACTTTTGTGTAATTTATGACTTTCTATATGGTATTTTAAGTACTCATTTAAGTTAATTAAATTTAGCTTTAAAAATTAATCAAATTGGAGAAAGACTATGAAAATTAGTGTACGATCATGGTATCTTTGATACCACATTTAAAAAAGACACCAAATATTTAGCATTTATAATGCTATGACTTACAGTATTGGTAGAACGAAACTTCAAGGAGCAACTATAAATGAGTGGACATGGAATCTCATGGTAGGAGATAATAATTAATATTGTTTAAAGAAATTTATTTGAATATCTTCCTGCGGTTGTACTTGCGAATAAATTGGTAAGAATTTTTTTTAAAAAGAGAAATAATTTTACTAAAAACTTCTGAGATATTTTAAATATTTTTTGCAAGAAAATTCGCAAGTAATGTACCTGCAGAATTTAAATCCCTAAGTAAATTAGTTGGGGATTGTGAAATTCACAGGAAATAATTACCTATGAAGATTTTATTTTTGAATTCTTTTTTTATAGGAAAAGCTGAAGGAAACTTATTTTCCTATGAATTTTCATACATAATCTCATGTAATTCACATTTTTCTTGTAATGATTATGTCTTTGTTATTTCGTAGAAAGGAGATATCTATACTCTGTAGCCCCAAGGCAAAGAAAGTCTACCTATACAACGAAGGTCCCAACAAGCTGCAAAGTTTTCATTACACAACTCATAAAAAGTAACAAACAATCTTAATTGATTGACAAACTTATTGTAAAAACATTAGCCATTGAATATTCATTTTGGATATATCACATTTTCTAACAAAAAATTTATTGTGATTTTAAGATTTCATTGTTCAACTCTCTTAAAAGATTTGACTTCCCTGTATGTAGAGATATGTCTATTTGACAAATACTTGAAGGGATATATGTAATTTCCTTCTATATATGC
>NW_006239408.1:400014-401574 GCF_000226075.1 Solanum tuberosum | reverse complement strand
TATATATATATATATATATATATATTGAGTCTTTTGAGAAAATTAAACCTTTGAACTTGGTAGCCAAATTTTATTTTAGCACTATAACTTTACGGATGTTTATTTACTCCCTATTCTTATTTGAGCTATAATAAATACCACCATAAAATCTTATACCACTTTCACAATGTGAATTGCATTACATACGTGTCACATCAGTACCATGTCATTGCCACATCGAAGCTACGTAGAAAATTGGCTAAATTTTATTCTTTTCTCTTCTTTTTTTTGTTTATCACCATTTTTTCCTTTTTCTTGCTAATATTTTATACATTAAGTAATTCTTGGGATCATAACAATGATATTGTAGTTCTAATGAAAATTGATGATTGTGATAAAGAAAATCAATAAACCCCATCTTTTTGCACTACGATGATTGAAAAAATAAAATAAAAAGATAACCCAAAATTCAAGAATATTACATCAATTTTATATAATTAGCTTCGATTCTTTTACTAGTATTGTTGAAAGGAATTAACTCTGGTTTTTGGCTTCCATTATTGAAAGGAGTTAACTTCTATTTGAGGAAAATAATGATATTGCTCTCTTCAATTTATTTTTAAAAAAGGAAAAAATAATTTAAAAAATATGAATTAAGGTGCGGAAAGGGGGTGGTAGGAGAGGAGAAAGGGCATTGGGAGGAGTAGGGGTGGGGGGCTTAAAGAAGGAGGAGGAGCCAGGGCAGGTGTTTTTTATATTTGTATTTTTTATTAAATAATATATATAGTAGTGGCATTTTTTTTATAAAAAAGAAAGAAGAAAAAAAATGTGTGCCTTAATATTTTTGCCACGTCAATTTTATAGATGGTATTACGTTCACTTGAAATGAAATTAGGAGGATAAATAAATGTTTGTACAGTCAAAATGCTAAAGTAAGTTTGGACGCCAAGCTCAAGAGGAATTTTATTCATTTAAAAAAATTTATTTTTGCGACATGTCAATTTTTAAAATTGAGCTTTGAAAAAGAAGGGGGAGGGAAAGGAGGCAAAGAAGAAGAGGATGGAAGGAAGGAAGAAAACAATATATATATATATATATATATGTGAAGGAGGAACATATAGAAGGTGATGTGGCACCTCTCTATGGCCTTCATTCATATTTTTTTTCTTCTTTTCTCAGCATTTTTTCTTATTTCTTTCAATTATTTTTTTTCTTGCAAAATCATCTTCTTAACTTATACCTCTTCAATTATATAAATTCTATTCTTAAATTAGTATTAATAAGGGATAAGGGCTGAAAAATATCTCAACTTTGGCCAAAATTGTTGTTACGATACCAAACTTTAATAAAGACCTATTACCCCCTGAACTATTTAATAGTGTATTTTAAAGGTATATATGTGCCCACGTGGACACATTACTATTTATAATTTTGCATTATTTTTTATGTCCAGGTGGGCAAATATATATGTTTAAAATACGGTATTAAATAGTTTGGGGGGTAATAGGTCTTTATTAAAGTTTGGTATCGTAACAACAATTTCGGCCAAAGTTGGGGTATTTTTCAAACCCTTATCCCTAT
>NW_006239408.1:379122-399834 GCF_000226075.1 Solanum tuberosum | reverse complement strand
TTCATATATTACTTTTAATTAGCAAGTAAGGCTAATATGTCAAAGCATATTTTTGTGTCTTGTAGATAAATTATTTGGGAAAATGCATAATTACCCCCCAGTCTATGCCCAAAATCCCTGAGACACACCTAACCTACACTAATGTCCTATTATCCCCTCCCCCCGAACTTATTTTATATATAATTTTCTACCCCTTTTCGGCCTACGTGGCACTATCCTTGAAAAAATTGTCAACACGCATTGGGCCCACAAGATAGTGCCACGTAGGCTGAAAAGGGGTATAAAATTATATATAAAATAAGTTCGGGAGGGTAATAGGACCTTAGTAAAGGTTAGGTGTGTCTCATGGATTTTGGGCATAGGCTGGGGGGTACTTATGCATTTTCCCTAAATTATTTTGTTTTGTTATCTTTATGATTCTCTTTATAACCATAAAAATGGAGATTCATTTTAGGAGTAATAATTTGTTATTATTTTTCTTGACTCTTGTATATAGGATGAAATGAAATCATCCAGAGATGGAGATTAATGGATTTTGAGCTATATATATTGATTATTCTTTATATTTTTTAGGTGCTTAAGAAGTAATGTTTCTATTCTATTATTTCTTTTTGAATTGTTTATGTTTTGTCAAAACTGATTATATGTGTAGGAGGACTTATGATTAAATGCAATTTTCTCCTTATTCTTTATCTTTTTTCTTCTTTTTGCTAGATAATTTTTTAACTTATTTAATCATATTTTGCAGATTATAGGAAGATATATCTATAGTGAAAATGGTTAAAGACATTCTTGCATAATTTGATTTTACAAGGTAAAATAATTTGATATGTCTAATATAATTACAAACTTTTTCTTTGTTTGAAATCATACATTTAATATTATTTGTTTGTGTTCGTGAGATATAAATTCCGAGTTTTTAAAAAAAATATATTTAATTTATTCTCTTTAGACCTCTATGTAATTCTTAGATAATTTGATTATATTATAATGATAACACTCTTCAAAAAATTTATTTGTTCGGGTAAATTCATCTCTCACTTTTTTGTTGATAATATTAGTTTATTGTGTTTGTGGGGTATAATATTTTGAAACATAGAAGCAGGAAATGAGTCAATGGATATCGATATGCTACTTAAAGAAATACGTACATATACTTCCGTAGTCCGGTGGAGCAATTTTTATTAACAAAAAATGATAGAATATGAGAATTTAAAGTTAATTTATAATTTTGAAAATACAGTTGGTTTTATTAAAAACAAATTATTTATTAATGTGTAAAATTGTAATCTTTAAATTTTCATTTTTGTTGTTTTCTAGGAGATTTCAAGTTGTTTATTAATAAGTCAAGTTGCGGTCTTTATATTTTTCATATTTGTTGTTTTTCAGGAGTTCTCAAGTTATTTCAAAATTGCGATTAATTTATAATTTTAAGAGAAAACAACCAAATACCCTCTCAACATATTACTCAATTCTCAACTACACACTAATACTTTACAGAGGTCCTATTACCCCCTTGAAGTATTTTAAACAGAGATATTGACACCCTTAAGTGTTGATATGACACATCAAGTGTGTTCACTTTCCTGAAGGCAAGTGTAAGACATATAAATAAGTCAAAATTAAATGATTAAACAAGTGTCATTTTTTAATTGAATTCAATATAATTAATAAATAAATTTAATTAATTACAATCACATACTCTCTCTCTAACCATTTCCCTCCTTCAACATTTACACCTCTGCAATTAAATTTTGTCATGGCTGCCATGGCAAGCACCTATACAACTATTTTATTTTTCATTTTTTCACTTTTAATCCACAATGAACTATTTCATGACCAACCCCTTCAAATCTTTCCTAAAAATAGACAATACAACCAAAAGAAAGTTAATGATAATCCTTTAATTTCTTCACCTCAATGGAAAATACTTTCAATTCGACATTGAAAAATGATATTACAGCTTTTGCTAGAGAAATCTTTTCGATTATTGTAGCAACCCGAGTTTCTTGATTGGAACTAAAAGTGGATTTTAGAATTTGAAATTTGTGAGTTTCTTGATTGAAATTGAAAGTGGGTATTAGAATTTGAAATTTGGCAAGAAAAATTTCATCTTCAAATCTATCAAAAAAAGCAACGGATGCAGAACTAGACCATAATGGCAGTAAAATACCATAGTAAAAAGATTCAGCATTCATGTCAAATTTATTGAATTCAACAATAACAACGTAACAAGATTTTCTGCAAATAAATAATCGAAAAGATAGAAGAAAAACGGAGGAGGATGGGTGTGATGGAGATGGAGGTGGATTGGAGAAGACGAGACATTTGGGAACAATGGAGAAAAAGGGAATGATTTAGGAAGATGAATGGAATGGTGGAGAAAAAATGAAAAACAGTTGATGTATTTTAGTGATGATTTTTTTTATAAAAAAAAATTAGTCTGAAAAAATAGGTGTGTGTATTACACTTAGCAACAAATATTTGGGGGTGACATTTTAAGAGTGTCAATATATGTGTTTAAAATACTCTAGGGAGGGTAATAGGACCCCCGTAAAGTATAAGTGTGTAGTTGAGAATTGGGTAATAGATTGAAAGGGTATTTGGTTGTTTTCTCTAATTTTAAAAATACAGTTGGTTTCCTTGCTTTCTATTTACTCTAATTTGATTGTCTTTTCATTTTCTATAATTAATGTTCTTTATTAGTGTAATAATGTACAAATATTACTTATTTACTCCTATTATGTTACAAACAAGTCCAAAGCCACATTGTTAATCCTCTTAATTACTGTGACTCTTTATTCTTAGGAATTTATTATATTGAATGTAATATTTATTTAAAATCTGAAATATACTTTTTAATATTTTTTGTGTTTAAGCCAAGCAAAATTAAAAGAAATAGGAATTCGTATGTGTCATTTTTTTAAATCTTTTTTGCGTAGTTAATTCTCTCTTTTGTTCTCTTTTATGTTTATTTTTAAATTTTACATTCTTTTGTTTTCCCAATATAAGTTGTCCCAAAAATAATTGGATATCTGAACTTAAATATAATAATAATATATTAAGATATGGAAACTAACTAATTAAGATTGTTATTTTCATCATTTAAATATTAGTTAAACTTTTTTTTTTAATTTAAAAATTTAATTAATTTAAAAAAGTTATTAATCAAATATTAAATTAATCTAATATTGTACAATAAAAATAATTAAAGTATGTGATGATTGGGTGATGACGACGACAAGTAATAGTAATTGTGGATAATGATTAAAAATAGTGTTGGCTAACGATGTAGTCATGGATAATAACTATTAATGGCAATCTGAGTTTACACATTGTCAAAAAATTACACTAAGAATATAATTAAAAAGATTACAAAAGAGCAGAAAAGAACGATCAGATTTCAAGTTTACGTATATATATTTATAAATTATACTAAAAAAGATCCCAAATAAAAAAGAAAAAAATGATCACATCTCAAGTTTACATTTCAGTAGTTCTAATATTACCTTCTCTTTTTCTCTATGAAATTTATTTTTAATATTTAACTTTTCGAAATTCACATATATTGATTTCTATGTGAATTTCATATTTAACCTAAATATTTTTCATAGCTTCTCTTCTATGAATGATTGATAAAATAATCCTTTTATTAAAGTAATTATTGATATTAGTATGTAACTTTATTTTAATTTTTTTCATTTCGCGCGGCCAAGTACACTAGTAAAGAAATAAAGAAGAAGAAGAAGAAGGAAAGAAGAAATCATTAATGGCAAAAAGAAGACAAAGTCTTCTTGTTTTGTTATAACTTATAAGTATTGTTAAAATCATAAATTTATGATGAAATTCTCACAATTTCATTATAAACATCATAAAACAAAGAAAATAGAGAAGAAGAAGAACAAGGGAGAAAATCATAAAATAGAATAGCTAGGACGAAGAGAAAAACACAAAGATATGGCTATATTCAATAATAAAGCAATAATTGAGTCATTTTTGTTATAATAATAATCAAAGGGTCATTTTTGTTTAATTTATCCTAAAACAAACTTATAAAAATACTACAATAACTTACAAGCAAGTTGAAAGATAGCTCAGCAAAAATAGCAACATTTATACAAATCAAGAGTCCCTACAACATATACGGAGGATCATGATCACAAGATTGATGCCTATTTTGATTTTTACAATTAGTAAATTAGCTTTATTTTTTAATAATTTAATGATCAACAGATAACAAATCAAGTGAAAGGATTCTTATTTTTATGGTTTCAAATTTGATATGAAACTAGGAATTTGGGTAAAAATAATATTTTATTGATTGATATCTTTTCAATTGACTTTGTAGAAAGAGTAAAAAACGTGCAATCACTTGTTAAAAGGGCTTTGATGTTCCCTACTTCTTTTTGAACCAACAACACAATCAAATATGGATTCCCATCAAACAATAATTATAGAATTAATATAAATTTTTACTATAATTACATATTTACCATAATAAATCTCACCCACTATTATAGAATCCCGCAACACGATAAATAATTTTTTTTTTAAAAACATGAAACAATTTATCTTATCATATGGTCATTAAACGACAATTTACGTATTTTGAAATTTATTTACACGTATAAGTTGTCGATCTTAACTTCTTCTTTTTTTTCTCTATTTTCTTATATCACCACATGATTTCGTACGCTTTGTTTTTTTTTTTTTTTTAATTTAAGAGCAGCCTCTATAAAATAATTTATTCCTACAAACTACTTTTCTCAAAAAAGTAAAGCCACCATTTGAATAATATTTGTAGGAGTACTATGACCATGACTTTTTAGACAATTTCTCCAAAAGATTTTTCTTTCTGATGATTTTGTCTTTTATTTCCTTGTGGAATCCATCCAAAATTGTTCTTCCTAGTTGAATTAAGTAATTAGTATTAATCTCTATTATTGTTGAATACAAGTCTAGTGGATAGTATCGTTCCACAACATGTCGTTTATCTAACCTTTATTTTAGAAATATAGAGAAAAAAAGTATAATAAGTACTAAAAATATATACTAGCAAGAAAACATGAAAGCTACGAGATATCTAAATAGCTCTTAGTTAATTGAATTTTCATATAACATATTACTATTCCGTAGCTTAAATAAAATTACCATGATTGCTAATCCTTGTTTTCTCGTAATGTATTATAAGTTCAGCTTAACATGGTAGTTAAATTTGATTTAAACTACTAGGTTATTGGGTGCACACTAATTATGTCGGACACGATTAAAAGAAAATTTTCAAATAGTTAAAGGTGCAACGATACTTTTAATGAAATTCAATTAACGTGATTCCAAGAATTCTCCTTGTCGATTTTTGCTTATTTTCACACAAATTCCATTATTAGGTAAATTTAACGTACTAGTAATACACATCAAAGTTCAAGCATCTTGATATTTCTTCGTAGACAATTGCTTGATGAATTGTACGGTGACTTCAACGGAGTTGGTAGCAGCAAGGGTGATGAAGGTGGAGGCCTCGTTGGACTCGGAAGTGCCACCTCCCGCCATGTCGGAGAGGGCACGGATAACGAT
Source organism: Solanum tuberosum (assembly GCF_000226075.1). Taxonomy (NCBI): domain Eukaryota; kingdom Viridiplantae; phylum Streptophyta; class Magnoliopsida; order Solanales; family Solanaceae; genus Solanum; species Solanum tuberosum. The sequence goes on along the minus strand of NW_006239408.1, from coordinate 394,260 downwards.
GTAAGGTACCTTCTGTTGGTAACAAATGAGAGCCACAGCAGCACTTTCCATTTCAACAGGGCTAACATCAAACTTGTTGTAGATAAAACTCCTATATGCTGCATTATCTAAGTATATGCTTGCACTTGTTCCTCTATGTACTCTTGTTACTTTTGGTGGATGGCTCAAACATGTTGTTGCGTTTAAACACCCTTCCAGCTTCAAACCCTAGTTACATAAACACGTCAAAAGAGTTATTAAGAAGATACTGCATAGTAACAACATGTAATATTGTCTTGTAAATTGACTAATCCATGATATTGACTGCTCTAAATATTAGAGTAATAATTTAAATTACCTCGAGTTTCTTGGCGATTGCATAGTAACGAGGGTCAACAGGGACCCAAAAGATATGTTGTCTATCCTCTGGAGTGCCAAATACAGGGAATACTTCTTCAGGTTGGTACCATATATTGTTAAGAAGATTGTTATGTGAGTTGCAATTTGTCACATTCACACTGTATTCTGAAATTTTTAAGTATCCAATATCTCTTGTGTAATCTCCATTCACTTCAAGCGGTAGTTCATTTTCAGCGCCATCTCCATATCTCTGCATCCAGTATTTTATTTTTTATAATATAAGTTTGATGACTTTTCTCAAATATAATAAAATGGAACAACCAAAGACTTTTAAACCTAAACTATATAAATTTTAATTTTTCAACACAGTTTTGCTCTTATAAAATCGTCAGAGTTCCTCATTTTTTTTTGTATAAAGTTAAAAAAAATAAAAAAAATCGAGGGACTCCGTCAGTTTTCTTGTAAAAAAAATAATTATAACTTTCGCGTTGAAAAAATTAAGATTTTAAATTTTTTATTGAAAAATCTATGCAGTGCGTCGGTTTTTGACTAGTATAAAGAAATGAATTTGGTTTAGTGCTTGGACACACTAAAACTTGGTTTACGTGAACTTTGCTTCTACGTCTTAACATATGTTTTACCTATCCTAATATTGACTTTTACTAGTCTAAAATTTACTTGTAACGATATCGGATTGCTTTGACTTTTTTAGATTCCAATAATCCAATTCTCATTGACCAATTTTTTTTAAAAAACATTTTCCTTCGTATCAAACACCAAAAATTCTGCACCGCCCCTACGTAAAATTCCCAAAAATGAATTGAAAAAGTAAGTACCTGCCAATTCCAAAGAGCAGTATGTGCCCAATATTGAGGAATTGCAACATCTCCAATATTTAGAGATGGATTTGCATTTCCTGCTATTCCATAATGCACCACTCCTTTAACATCGAACAATGCTAACAACAATTGTGTTGTTATCCCAGCATTTAGCTGAAACAATTAAACAAACACAAAATCGATCTATCGATCAAAACCGTATAATTAATTAATACATACGTACAACGTAACAATTATAATTATAAATATTAACACACCATGGCAAGTCCAGTCATAACCAAAACGACAGGCTGATTATCAATGTGTCCAAACCGAAATCTCCTCCCTTAGGATGATAAACAAACGTAAATATATATAATCGATAAGCAAGTGATCGAAAAAACGTAAAATAATGTGTATATGTTTTAGTTTAATTACCAGCATAATCAATGGTAAGATCACTAGGTTTGTAACTAGGATGTTGAAGAAGAGGATTCATCTCAAATAAATTTGGAATGACTAATCCCAAATAAGGTCCTTTTTTGTTAGCCATATCAATTAATTTTCTAGTCTTTCCACTTATAGTACCATTTGCTTCTTCTAGAGTAATAATTAGAACCATGAAAGCCAAAACCAATGACAAAAAAAGCTTGGAAGAAATTGCCATGGTATATATATGTAGAAACTTTTGAGTTTTAGAGAAAAGAGAGCTAATTAAGAGAATAGTATTGACAAGGGAAACTAATAACAAAGCCCTCATATTTATAGTAATTATAATTATATTACGTTGCATCATCCATCAATTATTCGACTATTTTTTAATATATATATTTTGTCATGTAAAAGTTTTGTATTAGGCCAAACACATACGCAGCATCTGAAACTTGTCCTTATTTTTCATTTTGACCATCTATCAGGTCTTGTTCCATTTTAATTAATCCTTAAACTCTATTTTTATGTACTATTTAAACACAAAATATTATTTTTATGATTTCTTTATTTTTTATTTATGTTCTTCAATTGTTGTGTGTCAATTAATTTCATTTTTAAAAAATAAAAATAAAATAATGAACATCGATTTTTTTTTTGAAATAATAATATTATTTTTTGAGATTTCTCTGTATTTTTGCATGAAAATAAATCAATGAAACTAATTTGATTTTCTTTCTTAAAGATTCAACTAAATTAAATAATGTCACATATTTTATTTTTTTCATATCATCTAGTATATCTGAATTTAATGCAAATATTCGTTTTGTAATTTTTAATTTAACTCAATACAAATAAAAAAACTCATCTTCATTACGAGTAATAAAAAGCTCTTGTTCATTGCTAATAACACTACTAAAAAATGCTAAAACTTGACAGATTTCTTTGGGATGTCAATGATCTTTTAAGAAAGAAAATTAAACCAACACAATTTCGCATGCTATTTTTCACGCAAAATACAGAAAAACTCTCAAGAAGATTATTTTTAATCTTTTTTTAATGAAAATTAACAAACACACATTGATTTTTAAAATAAGAAACAACAATTAAAGAATATAAATAAAATAAAGAAATCATAAAATTAGTATTTCATGTTTAAATGGTATATTAAAAAAAATAGAGTTTAAGGGTTAAAATAAAATAATGCTATAATATAATGCCAAAATGAAAAAATGAGGAAAAGTGTGAGGAATTGTGTATGTGTTTGGCCTTTGTATAACAACACTAGTTTTGGCATGAATCATGATACTCGACAATATCCTCTTAGACGATATTATTGGTACTAATCAACTAATAATTGTCACCTCAGATATCACTATTTAATGGTAATAATTTTATTTTATTTTTAAATTCATTTGACGGTAATAGTTATTTCTATAAAAATAGAGTTAATTTTATTGTATCTAGAGTTACTAAATTTTTTGAACGATATTTTTATAAACTAATATTGATTCTAGATGCTCATATTATATTGGCGATAATGATGTATATACATTACTATATATCGTTTTAAAGAAAGTGAAGATCTAATACAAGAAGAATTTAGTTGTGACGGTTCAAGATAACGGTTGTTACAATTTCTTTCAGAGTTATATATACCCTCAAATTAAAGATCGTTATAAGTTTTAACATTCTTTCGTTATAACATATTTCATTATTTTTTCAAATTTTTTAATCAATTAGCTAGGTTAATAATAATTCCAATACAATCGTCCACTTTAACTTACAAAGTAGTACTAATTTTGAAAGGCTTAGTTTACGTGTTTAAGTATATGTGATATGAAATTATGATTTTAAATCACTATTGGACATATGACTAGAATTGTGATTTCAAATTTCAACTTTTACAAAAATATATGATTTGAGATTCTAAATCATGATTTCAACTTTTTAAATATAAAATTTGTAAAAAAAAAAAAAAAAAAAAAAAAACAGATCTGTCATTTTAAATTTTACATCAAAAGACTCATACTTGACATAAAAAAATTATTTATATCATATGAAATGATTATATTAAAGAATGTCTGCACTACTAAAATAACATGAAATTATTTAGAAAACTTACCAAAAGAGCATCCTGATATTTATATATTTCAAAGAAGGAGAACGGTAAAAAATATAACAACAATGACAATAAATAAATAAAATTATTTTTAAAATATAGTACTGTTGTAAAATCTCTATCAGATGAATAAGCTCTTATAATATATTCCAATTGTAATGTAGTTGTTGATGAATGATGATACTTCTATATCACGATAATATTTAATTTGCAGGCCTCTCTTTCAAGTGTCAACTATCCTTTTTCTCCTCAAGATCTACAATTATATTTGATTTTCTTACTGCTTAATTCATCAGCATACTTCATTTTCAATAGCTATGAGATGATCATCTTAGAGTGATTCTTTTGTCGATAAATACTCTCGACGAAAGAACAAAGAAGGAGGAAAAAGGCATCTTCGATGAAATATTGAAGACATCTTAAAATACAAACTACATGAATTTTGGTTGACACTTATAACTTATTAGTTACTATTCGAATTTCGAGGAGGCCGATTGGAATCACCGTGAGGCTCGGGCCCTAGATAATTCTAGAACCAAGTTGTTGGAGGATGAAGAGGAAGAAAGAGAGGCTTGTAGTCGTTTCTATTACCCAGGCCAAAGCAAAAATTTATATCATTATTTGTAAACTCTATATTTCATACATAAATTTATGTGGTACGATTTAATATTTTTTTAATTTATTTTTATAAAGCTAAAAACCTATCTAATTAATTCGATACAACTATATATAAATTTATATAAATCAATATTTTTATTTCTTAAAAATTAGTAATCTATTTGAAGATTAAGTCAACTTTTAAAAAACTATGACACGCCCGTGACCCTATCTCAAACAATTGTTACCGTTCACGGTTTGGATAAAAATCGATCCAAACCAAAAATTCAAATCAAATCGATAAAATAAATTGATTTTATTTAGATTTGGTTTGATTTTAGATTTTTGAAAACAGATAGTATTTGGTTTGGTTATGGTTTTATTTGAAAAAATTGAAGAAATAACTAAATTGAACCGATAAATTACATATATTTTATTAATATACATACTTAATATATATATTTTTATAAATAATTTTAAAGATCTTATATACGTTTTCATCAAAATTTCTTTATAATTTACTTATTGAAAGCAAAAATGTCTTAGGTGAAAACATTTATCTTATTGATTTCATGTATATGAGTGTGTATGACAATTCTTTGTGGGACTGAAAAATGTTACTGTCTCCTTCTAGGCCAAAATTGTGAATTTTAAAGCTTTATTCATATTAATTCAGTGATCGAAAGTTCAGTAATTTCAGTCAATCTAACTATTTTTCATTTTGAATTGATTGTTTTCACTTTTTGAATGAATTGTTTCTTTTATTTTCTTGTATGGTTAATAACTGAATAACCAAACCAAACCAAATCGAAACCGATAAATGTATATTATATTTGGTTTGGTTTGATTTTGATGGTTTTAAAACCGATTAAATTGGTTTGATTTTAATTGACCAATAATCGATCCAAGCCTACCTATGAACACCCCTAGTTACAACTTACAATCATTCAAACATATCAATTGATTATTACTCTATATTACTATCATTATTAAACATGTCAAAAATGGAGTAAAAGAAACTATTGCGTTGATTAAAAAAACCAAGACGCAATCAAATACCGTTGATCGATTTTCCACTATATAAGCATGTGAATATAATTATTTACATTTAACAAGAATGAGAATAGATGATAATAAATAATTTACCTTGATTTTCTTGGCAATTGCAAAGTAAATAGGGTCAACAGGGACCAAAAGATATGTCGCAATTAAAAAATAAAGAGATAAGTGTCAAAAATACACTTAAACTATCCCCATTTGAGTTTCATATCTAAACTATTGAAAGTGTAAGTTTCATACCTAAACTATCATTTTTTAGTTTGAGAAACACACATATGTGGTGTGTGTAATGCACTCTCTCTTTTATTTGAAAAAACCTTGACACATGACATTCCACATGGATAAAATATTCCACATTGAACAAAAATTAAATAATAAACTATTAATATTAATTAAAAAAAATAAATTAAAGTAATACTATCCCCCAAAAAAAAAAAAATTTAAAATATTTTATCCCCCCGTCCTTTTTGCTTGAATTTTGTATTATTGTGTGAATATATGTTATCATTTTGCTTAAATTTTTACATATTTATCTATTTTAAATATAAATATTGAGAAAATGACCCTCCTAATTATTCAATTTACCAGAGATAATATCTTAAGACTCATGTATTCAAAGTTTAATACATTTTAATCTTAAAAACAATGATAAAAATGAGGCTGAACTCCTAGAATCAAAATCCCTTCTTCAACATTTCAAATTTGACAAATTCAATGATGACATTTGTTGCTTCTTTTTTCTTCTAAGTAATTTAAATATAATTGAGAACACTATAATATTAAATCATGCTCGTTTTTATTTCTTTCAAATTGACTGTCATGGAGTTTTTTCCTTAATGATGTCATTAATTATATCTTTCATTTATTTTTTTCAAGAAAAGACTTTTTTTAAAAGAATTATATATATATATATATGTAGCGTACAATAATTATAGGTATGACTTTCTAAGAGTTTTCTTTGAATACTTTATCTATTGATGACACTAATTCTATGTGGCTTTTACAAGACAACAAAAAAACCGTCATGCATTCAATGTTTAACTCAAATCCAACAAATACTTCTTCACATACACATTTTTTAATAAAAATACATGGTATATACTTTTTCAGAGATCAAGTATTTTATTAACTAAAAGAAAAGAAGGAAATTAATTGAATTTAATAATGTTTTGTAGGTAGAAAGTTTCTAAAGGACAAAAGTCACATGTTTTACGCCGAAAATTTATTATCATCAATGATTGAGTACGATCTCGAGACACTAGCTAATTAGGAACAAAAATTCTCTTCCTAGTTGAATTAATTAGCTATTAATCTCTATTATTGTTAAATCCAAGTCCAGTAGATAGGTTATTGGGTGCACACATAATTATGTCCAAAGTAAAAATTACAAATAGTTAAGGTGAAATGATACTTTTAATAATATTTTAACGTGAAAATCACGAATACATTTAGATTAGACTTAATCCCAAGAAATTTCCTTCTCAATTTTTGCTTATTTTCGCACAAATTCCATTATTAGGCAAATTCAACGTGCTAGTAATACACATCAAAGTTCATTCGATGAAGAAATCTTGAAATCAAGCATCTTGATATTTCTTCGAAGACAATTGCTTGATGAATTGCACAGTGACTTCAACGGAGTTGGTAGCAGCAAGGGTGATGAAGGTGGAGGCCTCGTTGGACTCGGAAGTGCCACCTCCGGCCATGTCAGAGAGGGCACGGATAACGATGTAAGGTACATTCTGTTGGTAACAAATGAGAGCCACAGCAGCACTTTCCATTTCAACAGGGCTAACATCAAACTTGTTGTAGATAAAACTCCTATATGCTGCATTATCTAAGTATATGCTTGCACTTGTTCCTCTATGTACTCTTGTTACTTTTGGTGGATGGCTCAAGCATGTCGTTGCGTTTAAGCACCCTTCCAGCTTCAATCCCTAGTTACACAAACACATCAAAAAAGTTATTTAGTTTCTCATGAAGTACTTTCTGTCTATTTGCATAGTAACAACATGTAATATTGTATAGTAATAAATGGACTGACCCATATTGACAGCTCTAAGTATTAGAGTAATAATTTAAATTACCTCGAGTTTCTTGGCGATTGCATAGTAACGAGGGTCAACAGGGACCCAAAAGATATGTTGTCTTTCCTCTGGAGTGCCAAATACAGGGAATACTTCTTCAGGTTGGTACCATATATTGTTAAGAAGATTGTTATGTGAGTTGCAATTTGTCACATTCACACTGTATTCTGAAATTTTTAAGTATCCAATATCTCTTGTGTAATCTCCATTCACTTCAAGCGGTAGTTCATTTTCAGGGCCATCTCCATATCTCTGCATCCAGTATTTTATTTTTTATAATATAGTAATAATTAAATTGAAACAACCAAATATTTTTTAACCTAAACTATACGATTTTTTTCAACTATTTTTCTTTATTGCACAATTTCAATATGAGGAACTTAAAATTCAAAAAAAAATAGTAGTTATTTGAAAACCCTACGCAGTCCGTCAGTCTTTGTTCTTCGAAGACTTGGAGCATGGACACAATATAATTTGGTTTACGTGAACTTTGCTTCTACGTCTTAATATATCCTAATATTGACTTTTCTTAGAGTCTAATATTTTTCCGCTGACCAATTTTTTTTAGAAAAACATTTTCCTTTGTATCAAACACCAATAACTTTTAGCCGTCCTTGCGTAAAATTCCCCAAAATGCATTGAAAAGTAAGTACCTGCCAATTCCAAAGAGCAGTATGTGCCCAATACTGAGGAATTGCAACATCTCCAATATTTAGAGATGGATTTGCATTCCCTGCAATTCCATAGTGCACCACACCTTTAACATTGAACAATGCTAACAAAAGTTGTGTTGTTATCCCAGCGTTTAGCTGAAAAATTCAAGAAAAAACGTATAATTAATTAATACGTACGTATAACGTCACAATTATTATAATTATAAAAGGGAAGATATATATATAAATTTACACACCATGGCAAGTCCAGTCATAACCAAAACGACAGGTTGATTATCAATGTGTCCAAACCGAAATCTCCTCCCTTAGGATGATAAACAAACGTAAATATATAATCGATAAGCAAGTGATCGAAAAAACGTAAAATAATGTGTATATGTTTTAGTTTAATTACCAGCATAATCAATGGTGAGATCACCAGGTTTGTAACTAGGATGTTGAAGAAGAGGGTTCATTTCAAATAGATTTGGAATGACTAATCCCAAATAAGGTCCGTTTTTGTTAGCCATATCAATTAATTTTCTAGTCTTTCCACTAATAGCACCATTTGCTTCTTCTAGGGTAGTAATTAGAACCAAGAAAACCAAAACTAATGACAAAAAAAGCTTGGATATTGCCATGGTAGACACTTTGAGTTTGAGAGAAGAGAGAGCTAAAGAGAATAGTATTGACAAGGGAAACCAAACAAAGCCCTCATATTTATAGTAAAATTATACCTACACATGTTGATTTTTATGCATTTTAAGATTAAAATAATTAAAAAATGTTAGTGAGTATAAATGGACAAGAATGTGATCAATATTCTGATTTCACTCTTGTAACTAGGGTTCTTCACACATCGGTTTGGATCGGTTATTGGTCAAAATCAAAACCAAATCAACTTAATCGGTTTTAAAAATTATCAAAACCAAACCAAATCAAATATAATATACATTTTATCGGTTTGGTTGTTATCAGTTTCGATTTGGTTTGGTTCGGTTATTCGGTTATTAATCATACACAAAAATAAAAGAAACAATTCATTCAAAACGTCAAAAAAGTGACAACAATCCATTCAAAACGAAAAAATAGTTAGAATGACTGACATTAAAGAACGTTCAATCACTGAATTTACTATGAATAAAGCTTCAAAAATTCACTAGTTTGCCCTAGAAAGAAGAAACAATGAATTTATTCAGTCCTACAAAGAATTGTCATAGACACTCGATCATATATATGAAACCAATAAGATATATGTTCTCATCTTGGGCATTTTTGCTTTCATTAGTAAATTATAAATAAATTTTGATAAAAAAACATCTATAAGATCTTTAAAATTGTTTATAAAAATAATGTACTATGTATTCATAATAATAAAATATATGTATATAATTGGGAAAAGGGTTTGAAAAATACTCCAACTTTGGCCGAAATTGTTGTTACGATACCAAACTTTTATGGAGGACCTTTTACCCCCTGCACTATTTAATAGTGTATTTTTAAAAGTTAACATATGTGCCCACGTGGACACGTTACTATTTATAATAATGAAATATTTATGATGTCCACGTGACACATATATACCTTTAAAATACACTACTAAATAGTGCATGGGGTAAAAGGTCCTTTCCAAAATTTGGTATTGTTACAACAATTTCGGTCAAAGTTCGGATATATTTCATACATTTTTCCCTATATAATTTGAAGGTTCGGTTATTTCGTCGATTTTTTTCGAACAAAACCAGAACCAAACCAAATACTATCAGTTTTTAAAAATCTAAAACCAAACCAAACCAAACTCAAATAAAATCGGTTTATTTAATCGGTTTGGTTTGATTTTTCGATTTGAATCAGTTTTTATCCAACCGTAAACACCCCTACTTGTAACCACTCTTGCCATGATCTACCACTAATTGCCATCAACCTCACATTTTATACTATATGAATATCCACATTCTTGACATTTATTTGTAAAAGAAATTCTACACCTATAAATAGTGATGTTTCTTTATTTGTGAAATATAATGAGAATTAGGAGAAGTGTGAAAAATATTGTAGTGTGTAGTGAGGCTAGTATAGTGAAAGAGAGAGTTGAGATGGAGAAAAATATTCTAAGTCTTCAACTAATTCCCTATACAAAAGGGGAAAATTATGTGTTGAAGAAATATTCTTTTTGTGGAGCTTAATTTAAACTATTCAACTAACTTTAGAGTTGCTTGAGTTAAACGACGTTATTGGGTTGTTGCATCCTAGAGGCAACAAATCAAGAATATTATTGCTGAATCGATGTAAATTATGTCGCAGTAGACTTGAATCTTCTTAAAGAGAGAGATATTTGTGTCTCAACCTGAATACTTTTTTATTTATTTTTGTCATGTTATTTTCAACTCTATTTTATATATATATTACACCATCACTACAATATGGCATGGGCCTGGCTAGTAATATATTAGACATTATAGATACTTCATTTTGTTTACAACAATACCAATCCTAATATGTTAGTGTGATTTTATAAGTAGTTTTGGGAAGATAAATATTTGAAAGGTAGAAAGTTTATTTCGATAGACTCAATTGGCTCAAGTAAAATTATTTTAAAATAATTTGGAAAAAGAAATAGGAAGCAAAAAAGTCATGAAAAAAATAAAAAATGAAGAAAGTATAACAAAGTATGTTGAAATGAACAATAACTATAAGGCCTAATCTATCGGTGGCCCCTTAAAGCTGGCACGAAGTTTCACTTAGGCACCTCAAGTGGACGATGTTCATTTTAGACACCTCATGTAGGGTCTCGTTGTGTCATTTTGACACTCTTTTGCCAATCAACAAAAATATATGAGGTGTGTGTGTTACACTCGCAAATGACGTGTAAAGTAGCGAATTAAATGACGACATTTGTCAAAAAACATTTGTAGATAATGAAATTTGAGTAAAAATATAAAGTAACCAATGACTCAATGACAAGTGAATTTTTGCCCAAATAATTTTTAAAGTAGCGAATTAAATGACGACATTTGTCAAAAACAATTTGTAGATAATGAAATTTGAGAGTAACCAATGACTCAATGACAAGTGAATTTTTGCCCAAATAATTTTTAAAATAGCGAATTAAATGACGACATTTGTCAAAAACAATTTGTAGATAATGAAATTTGAGAGTAACCAATGACTCAATGACACGTGAATTTTTGCCCAAATAATTTTTTTAAATCAATAAAATCCCCACGTGACCCCCCCACCCCCACCCTCACCCCACCCAATTGTCTTCTCCCAAAACCCATACCCATTTGCAGAAACACCTGCCCCCCTCCCCCCGCCGCCTTCTCCAAATGCCCATACTCATTTGCAGAAAACTCTGCACATACCCGTTCCCCCACCCCATTGTCTTCTCCAAATACCCACATCTCTTTTTTGCTAAAACATCTGGGCACCTACATACTCTTTCTTTTTTATTAGTGTCTTCTTCAAATATTTTTTTTCTTTTTTACCCTAATTAATAGGTTTATAATTCACCAAAAATTAAACTTACCCCTCTTTAGATATTAAATTCTTTCAAGAAAGAATCTCATGAATAATTTAATATTTAATCTCGAAATGGGTCTATTCCTAATTTTCTAAAATAGTTTCCATCATTTTTCATCATTTTACTGTAACTATTTTTATTCACCATGTTGGATATTTAAGTTTGCAAAAATGGTGGCTGAAAATGGGAAAGAAGAAGAAAAAAATAATTAAAAAATCGACTAAATAGGTTTTTCACGCGCGTTCAACTAGTGTATTACACTCACTAAGCCATGTAAGCAAAAAGTGTCAAAATGACACAGCGAGACCCTACATGAGGTGTCTAAAATGAACATCGTCCACTTAAGGTGCCTAAGTGAAATTTCGTGTCAACTTTAAGGGGCCACCGATGGGTTAGGCCTAACTATAATTAGGTAACTGAAGTACGAAAAAAAAAATGGATAAAAAATTAAAGAACAAATATGTATGAGAGTACATGTTACTAGTGGTAGAAACTACTCATACCATGTTGTACTATTTTACTGCCAACATTGCTTGATCTTCTTGTTGGATAGTCTTTCAGCTCTCAACTTGTTAAATGAGTAAGAGCCCGTTATTTTTATTTTTTTTATTTTTTATTTTAAAAAAAATAGTTTTGAAGTCAAAAATAAAAAGTCAAAAAATAAAAAGCAGAGAAAGATTTACTTTTGATATTTAATTTATTTTAAGTCACTTTAAACTTATTTTAAGTCATTTTTTACCTTGCCAAATGCTTCCTAACTTATTTGAAGTCATTTTAAATTTATTTTAAGTTATTTTTTATATTTGTCAAACATTTTTAGGAGTAAAAAGCTGACTTGAAAATTAAGTTTGACTAACTTTTAAACCAATCCAAACACCCTCTAAATATCCGTATGAATTAACTTATTTTAGGTCATTTTAATTTTTAAATATTTTTTTAATTTTAAAAGTATTTGAAATGGTTATAAATTGTTTTTAAGTATCCATGGAACACAATTATACTTTTCTTTCACCCTTCTGTCTTAAATATCAACAGGACCACAAAACACACATTTCAGTTGTTGCCAAATTTCTCAAATTGAAAAAAAAAAATAGTTACTGAAAATACTTTTTGAAATTCTATAACAATCCACTTTAACTTACAAGGTAGCACTAATTTTAAAAGACTAAGTTTGCGTTTGAATATGCAATAGGAAGTTTTAATTTTAAATTAGTATTTGAATACTTGATTTGAGATTATAATTTTAAATCTTAAATTATCCCAAAAAAAACAAGGACATGATTTCAACTCTTTTAAAGGTAAAACTTGACCCACAATAAATTTATATTTTATATATATAAAAAGATTCATCATTTTAAATTTTGTTAAAAAAAACTCATGATCGGCGTGAAAAGATTATTTTGTACCATATTAAATAAATATATTAAAAATAACTACTATACTATTAGGAAACATGAAACTAGTTACGGAAATTATCAATAATCTCAAGCTAATTCATCGCTAAAAAGATCCTAACTAATTGAATTTTCTTATAATTCATCGCTAATCTATAGTTAATTAAATGGAATTAGCATGAAAATTTTGTTGTTTAACTATGAAATGTGTGTGTCGCTAATTCGATGTTTTCTAATAGTGCTGAATTTTGATTATAACTATTAGTGACTAGTGAATCTTTCTAAAATTATGTATATTTGAAATATTTGTCACACCCCTTTTTTGACCGTGGAAGGGTTTTTCCAATTTAAGTGTCCGTATTGATTAAGGGATTATTTTTTTGACTTCAATTTTGTAATTCAAATTTATCATTCGTTAATAAGTGAAGTTAGATGTATTCTTGTTGTTATAAAAGTGGCTAGATTTGTACTTTTTGGCTGATTTTTTTTTTATATGTGTCATACCCCTTTTTGCGCACGGGCGATGAGGGTTTTTCCAATTTAAGTGATTGTATTGATTAAGAGATTATTTTTATTTCTTTCAGAGTCATCACTTGGAATTGAGTTATGGTGTTCCAAATCATCTTTTCTTTTTAATCCCTAACCAAAAGGAAATGACTCTTTATTTTGGTCTGCAAACCAGAAATTCAGGTAACGAATTCTGTTGACCGAGGGGAAGGTATTAGGCATCCCTCGAGTCCCGTGGTTCTAGCACGGTCGGTTTTATTGACTTATACTTATGTTAAATTATTATTATTATTATTTTGGATACATTATTATAGGCCATGGTTTGCTTATTTTTTTATTGTTGAATTTTATTAGTCTGAACCTAGATGCGTAACCGTATTCTTGGTCTTGACATTTAGAGGCATAACTTCCTTTTTTCTCTCGAGTACCTCACACCTAATAATCTCAATTTACACCTCTTGATTTAAATTACTAAAAATTAATTATTAAACAATTTGGTCAAGGTGCGCCACCGCATCCTTGAATTTCTTTTAAGTGTTTCAAAGAAAATGTGTAACCACATTCTTAATTGGAACCATTTTTAGCGTATTTAAATTTGCCTACAAAAATTAGTCTGCCAATTTTTAAGCGTGAATCAAGTGGTGCCGAACTACCACCGACCACAATAATAATAATAATAATATTAGTAATAATAATATTATTATTTCATCATAAACATGTGCACAATAGTTATTATTCATTGTTGAAATTTTTTTATTAGTTTTTATTTTATATATTTATTTATTAAAAAAAACTAAGTTAGCACTCAAAAGATAAAAGCAACACCTATATTATTGCACAAAAATAACTTGTCACTTATTTGAACACAACTCAACAAATAATTCATCAAAATTAATAAGGCACAAGCACCAAAATAAATAATCACAAGTTATACAATTTTATTTCTAAATTTAATGATATAAAAGGTTCAAACAAATTTCAATATTATAATGCTAAAATTAAACACACATAAATTTGAGCAACTTCATGATATTAGAATAACATCTTGTATAATAGTGAAATCAAATTATACAATGAAGATTAAATGGTACCTCTTGCGAAATTCAATTCACAAAAAGGAAACAATCCTAATAAGGAGCCACGAACTCGAAATCACGAAAGTAAACCTCGAACTCAACCTCTAAGTGTGGGGTTGGAAGGAATTAAAAAACGTTTTTATTTTTTTTCTATACGTACGAGTGTTTTTTGGTATGAATGTATAGTGTATTTTTTCTTTCTTTCTTTTTTTGTACGTTTTTTGTGTGTGTTGTCTGTGTCCTTTTTTTGTTGTGTGCAGAGGTCTTTATGTATGGTCTGGATCTCAATTTTTTGTTTTGTAGTGTGAGGCTCAAAAATAAAATAAAATAAAACAATGGGTGTGTTTGTAGGTTGAAAAAAAAGTAAAAATAGATGGGAGGTGTAGGTAGTAATCTCTTCTTGTTTTTTTCTTCTTATCGTCTATAGACTGTAGTGTGTTGTATTTTTCTGGGTCCCCTTTTGGCAGATGTGTAGTATATGTTAATATATATATATTATATATATATATATATATATATATTACTCTTATTTAG
>NW_006239408.1:363966-373281 GCF_000226075.1 Solanum tuberosum | reverse complement strand
ATAAATCATAATAATTAATAGCTTAAAATATTTCAAAACATATAAACAGTTTTTGTTAACTTTCAAAATTTCATCTATGCCGCATAAATTGAGAGAAATATAGATATATAGATATTTTAAGTTGCTAATTATTCTGAGTTATAGTACGTTTTATGTAATTTTCATATATATTACTCGGTCCTGATTTATGTGATACAAATGAAATTTCAAAAGTCAATGAATTTTTTATAAGTTCTTTTTTATATTAACTTGTTAATTATTGTGATTTCTAATATATTTACGTAAAACATACTCTAAATACAAATAATTAGCAACTTAAAATATATAAAAACATACTAAAAATTTGATTCACTTCAAATTTTATATGTACCACATAAATTAAAACAGAAACAGTAACATATATTGGGCCCCGTGCTGGCACGGGGTCCTATATCTAGTATATATATATATATTAGTGTGTGGGATTTTTGGTGTTGTGTCGTGTGTAGTGTGAGAGGGGAAGTGGGGTTAAGGTGAGTGAAGTGGGTAGAGGTTTAGGGGGTAATGGGTAGTTTAGGCTATTTTTTATTTTCTAAATTAAATATATATATAAAAAATTAAATTAATTAGTTTGAACTAAAAAGTTAAATAGACAATTTAAAAATATAATTAAGAAACATTGGCTTATTTAGTAAAATCTAAACTAAAAGAATACATATTTTTTGTAAGTTCTCATTTCTTTTTTAAACAAGTGAAAATAAAACATACCTTAAAAAGTGATTCTATTTTTGTTATTTTCAAATCTTTTAAAATAAACTTAATAAAATAAGATAAAAATCAAAATATTTAATTTAGATTTATAAAATATTTAAGCTTTAAAAATGGTGTTAAACTTAAGTTCGGTCAAAAACTACGTGTCTATAATATTGTAATCGATTTATTTATAAAATATAATTAAAGATATGCGATTTATCAATAAGGCGTCTCATGATATTTTAATATCTTATTTATGAATTATGATTTGTTCATTGTGATAAAATTATATACAAATTGAGGAACTTTTTTATCAGTTTCACAATTTATGAATTTTCATATTTATAAAAAAGATAAAAAAAAGTTTAAAAAGTATATTACATATCTAAATGAATTTGTCAGAGATGATCCTACATCACAGGTGAACAACGTGCAAGTTAGGTGAGATTTGATTCTCGGAAGAGATATATTATAGGGAAAAAGAATAAATATATCCCGAGCTATCATAAATGGTATGCAGATATCCTCCGTCATACTTTTGGAACATTGGTGTCACTGTCATCCAAAAACTAGAGCATATATGCCGTTCACTCTAACGGAAGACTAAATAGGGACACGTGACACAATTTTATCCGTTGATGGTGGATAAGATTATGACATGTGTATGTCCGTTAGTATAAAGGGTATATATGCTCTAGTTTTTGGACCGCATGAGCACCAATGTGCCAAAAGTATGACGGAGGATATTTGCATACCATTTACGATAGTTCGGGGGTATATTTGTCTTTTTTCCCTATATTATATCCCTTAGGTATGAAATATATTATACTCTCCGTCTCAATTTATATGATTTACTTTTCTTTTTAGTCAGTCTAAAAGAAATGACACATTCTTATATTAAGTAAAAATAATAATTTAACTTTAAAATATATATTTTATCTTTAATGAAATAATTTACAATCACACAAGCATTTATTACTTATTTATGGCACAAAATTTAAAAGTTTTTTTGTTAAACTTCGTGACAAGTTAAACTAGTCGTATAAAATAGGATGGGAGGAGTAATATAATTTACCCCATCACATTTTAACTCTTTTTTTCGGTAATAAAATTTTAACTGTAATCTTTGTCTGTGAGAAAGTTAATTTCCTCTTTGCGTTTGTTTTTAATTCCTAAAAAAAAAGTCTTTGGTATATAGTTTTTCAGAATTAACTTTTGTGAATAGGACAATTCCAATTTCCTTTTGTATTTTGAGGAGGATAATTTTTATGGTTCCCTCTTATTTGTGTATTTTTTTTACGTTTTTGAATTTTAACAAATAAGATAGGGGTTCATGTCAAATTCTTCGCCACTCGTACGGTTAGAAAAGAACAAAAATTATTGTTGACGAATGACGATACTCTTTTTTGTAAACTTTTTCTACATAGTAAGTAATTTATTCAAATTGTCATATTTTTTTATTTTTCATCTAATGTCCAATATTTATATTAAATTCAATTAATTTAAATTTATATCGAATAAAATCTCATTCGATAATAATGCTCTCTGCAAAGAATTTTTTTGACTATTCTAAATAATCGTTGATGAATGGATGATACTCTATCACGAATCACGATAGCATTTGCATTCTGCGGACCTCTCATTTTTTGTCTTTTCCTATTTCAGATATTTTATTTTACACACTTTTATTAATAATTGTGTCGAATTGTCACTATTTTTTTCTCGAGATAGACAATTTATTGTTGAAACTTTAGAGTTTTGATGTTAATTACAATTGGTTTGTAGTCGTTTTCATAATTAGGCCTAAGACAAAAGTTTAATATTTTATTATTTTTAATCTCAATATTTTACGCATATCAATTTATTTAGTATGATTCAATATTTTTTTGATTTATTTTTATAAAACTAAAAACTTACCTAATTATTCGGTATTATGGCTATACATTTGTATAAAAGCATATATTTAACTTTTAAAAAATAATAATTGATCCGTTAAGTTGATTTTTCTAAAACTATGACACCCCTACGTAAATGTGGCCCTCTCAAATAATTGTTACAATTATCCAAGCACATCAATTAACTAGAAAATTTGTCTGCGCTTCATGTTGTGGTTAAATATTTTAAGGGATAATTTTACAACACTCATCTCTCCTGTGATTTACAATATTATGTATACTTTTCTTATTTTTATTTTTTTGTAATCATTCTATAAATTTATTTAAAATAAATATAAATTAATTATTATTTGATAACTTTATCCTTTTGTATTAATTTCTTCATATTAATCCACATTTTAAAAAAATAACTTATCTAATGAAATTTTCAAAAATAAATCATCAATATGAAGAAGTGTGAATATATAGATTATTATATAAACTTTTATCATTAATATTAAAAAAAACATGTTTGAGTAAAAGAAACTAAGAAATGCGTCGGTTAAAAAGTATGAGAAGAGGTAATAATAATAAATAATTTACTGCAACTAAAAAATAGATAGTGGCAAATAGAGACAGATGAAGCTATAATTTTAATCATTATGGATTCTGAATTTTATAACGACGATTTCAAATGTTATTAATTAATACGTACATATTTAATATATTTTTTAATACAAATATATTATATAAGCAAAAATTATTGAATTCAGCTGAATCTGTACTCGAATTCTAACTCGGCTAAAGGACACCTAAGTCTAACACGTGAAACATGACCAATTATTGTACCAACTCTGATTTGAATTATTGATCATTCAAATCTTATAAACAATTTTAAAGTTGTTACAATGTATTCATTTAAATATTGTTATGAAAGTGACTTCTTGTTGTCATGTGGTATTATATTAGTAGTTGTGTCTACAAATTATATGTTATCACTATCAATCTCATCACCTGATGATAACATCTAACAATTATTATCTCAGTTATACATTTTAGAGTGTATGTTTGTCAAGTTAAATATTTTTTATAACGTACAAATTAAGATTTTTGTATTATTGTGTGTATAAATACTATCATTTAACTCAACTTTATACTTTATATTTTTTAATTTTGAGCAGAGCTAAATTATGCATGTTAAAGAATTGAGAAAATTATCATCCTTAATTGTTCGATGCACGATTTAGAGATAATATCTTAAGATTCAAGTATTCAAAGTCGAAGACATTTTAATCTATTGGTGTAATATATCACAAATACTATAAATTACCGTTGACATAAAATGAACAAAAATGAATAGAGATAAATGTCAAAAACACACCTAAACTATCTTCTTTTTTTTTAGTTTCATACCTAAACTATCACTTATTAGTTTGAGAAACTCACCTCAGTGGTGTGTGAAATGCACTCTCTTTTATTTGAAAAAACCTTGACACGTGACATTTCACATGGATAAAATATTCCACCTTGACGAAAATTAAATAATAAACTATTAATATTAATTAAAAATGGGAAAAAGGACAAATATATCCCCAAATTATCGTAAATGGTATGCAGATACCCTCCGTCATACTTTTGGGACATTGGTGCCCCTGCCGTTCAAAAAGTAGAGCATATATACCATTTACACTAACGGGCATACACGTGTCATAATCTTATCCACCGATCCGATATTTATTAAATATCGGATCGACGGATAAGATTGCGCCACATGTCCTTATTTAGTCTTCCGTGAGAGTGAAGGGCATATATGCTCTAATTTTGGACGGCAGAGGCACCAATATCCCAAAAATATGACGGAGGGTATCTACATACCATTTACGATAGTTTGAGGATATATTTGTCTTTTTCCCCATCAAAAATTAAAGATTAACGTATTACTATCCCAAAAAATATATTTTTTTAAAAATTAAATTTTAATTATTTTTCTTACCCAACTCCACTACATCCTCCCTGTACTACCCCACCCCCGACAATTCCCCGTCCTTCTATTTTTTTAAAATTTATTTTATAAAATATTTTTAAAAAAACCATACTTTACCTCCCCCCCCAAAAAAAATTGATATTCTTTTATTTTTGAAAAATAAAAGTTCTACCCCATCCTGAATTTAACCTCCGTTCCTAATTTAATTTTTTTTTTTTTACATTTTTCTCGTTTTGTGTTAGATATATACATATATTTTTTAGGAATTTTTTTCTACTTGTGTACCGAATATAACGTTAATAAAAATTTTATTTTAAAAAAAGTCTTGTGACGGCAAGTAAAAAATATTTTCAATATGTATATCTAACACAAAACGAGAAAAAATTTGGAAGCGGAGGGTTAGGTGGAGTAGAATTATATTTTAAAAATAAAATAAAATATTATCTAAATTAGTATTGCCGGGGGGGGGGGTGAAGTTAAAAAAATTAAATACTTTTATAAAAGAAATTTAAATAAAAAAAATGGGCACGGGGAGGGGGGACGGTTAGAGGAAGTGATGGAGTGGGGTAAGAAAAATATTTTACATTTTATTTTATAAAAAAAATACTAGTATTCTTTTTTCGATAATAATTTTTTGATCTTTAATTTTAACTAATATTAATTATTTATTTAATTTTTGTCAATGTGGAATGTTTTGTCCATGTGGAGTGTGATGTAACAATTTTTCTTTAAATAAAAGAGAGAGTTTATGATTGGTATAAACGAAAGAGGTGTGTTTCTCAAACTAATAAGTGATAGTTTAAGTATGAAATTCGCACTCTCAATATTTTAGGTATGAAACTCAAAAAATGAATTAGTTTAGATATGTTTTTGACACTTATCTCAAATGAATAAATAAATCTTTAGGCCGAGACACAAATACCTCCATGTGCACATGATGTGCATGCAACGTTTTCATTTATTTGACAATCTTCTATATGATAATACATCCGATTTAAATTGACAAAATCATTTCTGTAGAGAACAATATTTTACAGCAACACTAAAAGAGTCACCTTTTCATACATGTACATTGGTTATAATACAATAACAAATAGTATCAGATACATATATATACATCAAGCTCTCTGAGTACTGTATTCACATTGTTTTTCTTTAACTTCCTTCTCATGGCGATTATATCGACAAATTATGAGAACAAAATATAGGAAGTTTACAACATTGAGGAAAGCAAGTAACCAGTAGTAATAATCTAAATGACCATTGTTAATATTACTTGACAACCAGCTAACTCCACCTCCATATGAAGTAACACTATCCACAACATTCACTAAAACACTCCCAAAAAAGCCAGCTACAGACATTCCAAGTGTGAAAATAGCCACAACAAAACTAGACATGCTTTTTGGAAGTTCAGAGTAAAGGAACTCTACCAATCCGATTGCATTGAAAGCATCAGCTAGTCCAAGAAGCACGTACTGTGGCACGAACCACATAGCCGACATGTTTATATTTGGACTGTCTTGTGGATCTTTCTGATCAATTGCTATGCCCCGCCTTATGCCTTCTGTTATCGCTGAAAGTACCATCGCTGCAGCAGAGAGAACTAAACCAATTCCCATGTGAAAAACGGGGCTTAAGCCTCCTGGCTGTCCTGTATATCTGGCCTTTATTGGCATGAGAACACGATCATAAAAGGCAATCCACATCACTAGAGTGATAACCATAAAGACAGAAAAAGATCCGGCTGGTATTTCAAAATCCGAGAAGATATGTCTATCCATTGTCTTTGTTTGGAGTGTGGCAAACGAAAATTGGTTTAAGCTCAGCTGAACCATTATATTGCTAGACCACATGGGAACAACTCTAAGAAGAGACTTCAAAGATACTACTTGTTCTACACTACAGAGTCTCCACGGATTTGAAGCGAATCCATCAGGATTTATATCTCTTTCAGGATCTTCAATCATGCAAGCTTTATTTAAACACCTACATGAAGATCAGTAAAAAAAAAGGTACATCTTTAGCTAGAACAGCTAATAGTAACATATAATCTTGATGTTACTAAATCAAACATAGGATACCCTCCGAACGAATCATACCTAAAGCTGCTTGTTAAGGCTTGACTTTCAGATTCAGGCGATTGATGATAATAGTTTGCACGGTTAACAGGAAGATCGATATTTCTTTTTCTAACAGCAGCCACAAGTACTTGAAAGAATCCAGTGAACAAGCTTTCAATAGCACCAACTTTGATATACATAGAAGAACCCAAAAGGAAGGCTGAAACAGAGAAAAACATAAGGATAGCAGGAATTCCAAAACCAATTCGCCAACCAAAAGCATCTTGAATATACACAATTAAGGTTGTCGCAACAATTGTTGACATTCCAATAGTAGCATAGTACCAGTTGAAATAACTTTCCATAATCCTTTTATTATTTGGATTTTCTTTGTTGTCCAATTGATCAGCACCAAACGCTATAGAACAAGGTCTAACGAAACCAGCTCCTAGAGCAATTGTCCCAAAAGAGAACAATAATACAAGGAGTTGTGCTGGTGTTGGTCTATCACATTCATTGATCTCGAAATGATCACAACGTGAAGGCCTCAGTTGTGGAACCATGGTGGTTAACCAAAGAATAGTCATTCCCTATGGAAAAAAAGACGAAAATTTGTTTCAGGGAAGTTGAATTCTACATCACTAAGAAATGTTATTTGTCCAGAAACATATCCACTGGTGAATTAGGTTCTTGATTGTTCTCCCATGAACCAACTTCAACTAAGTACTTGTTTTAGACATAAAAGGCTTCCAATTGTGACTAACACAATTATTGTGGAGTAATAGAAATGGCATAATACATAAATTTGTCATTTAACTTGGCATCAATCGACATTTATGATCTCCAACTTTGGATGTGCACAAGTAGACACTTAAATTAGTATAAAGTTGAACAGATAGACACAACTGTCCTACATTACATATACAAAGTAATTCAAGTGTATTTCACTTGAATTGTCACATAGGATGTATGTCTCCAGCAGAGCAATAAATTTTACTTCGATCAGATGTGGGTTATCAAATCCCACCGCTAAGATGTCCAACGGATCTACTTGTTCAACTTAATACAAGTTTAAACGTCTACTTATGCCCACTAAAAATTGGAGGATATAGATGTTAGCTAAGACTAATTTAAAAAAAACATTTACGCATTATGCCAACACAAATTAAATTAAACAGCTTCAATTCTCTCAAATTAGTCATGTCATATAGCACATCCTTACTGAATTTAGGGTAAGGGCAGACTTCATAAGGAAATACTTGAGGCCTTGAGCTGAAACCAAACACCAGAAAATGACTTATTTTCAAGAAAACATTTCCCTTCATGCTAAGTGCTAACCATACACACTGATAAAGGAAACAATCACTACAATAAAAACAACTTTTAGCATGTACATTAACAAAGCCTGCTTAAGTCTTTATCAGCTTCAGTTAATTGTCATTAGATTCAATGTCACTACATGCTTTAACGACATTCACAAAGAGTGCTAAAAAGTAATTGTCCCTAGTAATTGCCACCAAAAAGACATATTTATCAACAATTAAGCTATTTCCGTTAATTAATTGTTGCTAAGCTGAAATGACAAAAATAAAAGTTAAAGAGCAGAGTTATTGGGACATACAAAAAGGCTGGAGATAGATCCAATAGCAACAACAGTGAAGCGACCCAAGAAAGAATCAGAAACAAAGGCACCCAAAAGGGCCAATCCATGGGAAAGAGCAGACCACAGACTCAGTAAACTTGTAGCTGTTACAATTTCTAAATTATAAACTTTCATCAAATATATCACCATATTTGGCTGCAACCCATAACTTGCCACTTTCTCCAATGTTTCATTCACTGCAAAAGTTAGTAAAAACACACGCAAAAAATGATTCTTGACAAAACAAAAAAAAAAAAAAAACATAATGGAAGAAACCCCATAAAGATTTTGCCTAACCTATGATGAATGGCATGGTTTTGAGACCACCCTTTGTGTAAGTTTTTGGCAAATGATCTAACAAGCTCTCTTCTTCTTCCTCCTCAATAATTGCCATCTTTTTAATTTAATTTATTTTATTTTTTCTAATTTTGTTCCAATCTGTGTTGCTAAGGGGTGAAGAGAAAATGCTTTTGCCCCATTTGTGGAGCATCCAGTACAGTCAAATATCTGCTTATTGATTGATGAGAGGTGATATTTTTAGATTAGGAAGAATCACAAATAAAGTAGGCACCTTTTCATAATTCAAGCAGAGTAATGATTATACAAGTTGTAGTGGTAGTAGTATTCAAGTGACCTTGATTAGTAAAAAACTAGAAAGCAATGGCCCTGCACGGCCCAATATTATTAAATATTATTTTTTGTGAAAATTTTATATATGTATATTTATATTAATATTTTCAAGTTATAGCAGTAGATTTAAATTTTCAAGTTGTAACATTAAAAATTTCAGGTTCTAACAATTTATTAAAAAAAAAAGTTGTTTTTAATAATTGAAAACATTTGTTTTTAAAAAAAACAAAAAAAAAACATTTTTGAAGGCAAAAAGGTAAAAAACAGAAATAGGGGTGTTAATTTAATTTGAATTGAGTATAGATAATTACTAATTAGCACGAATTAAGGAATTCAAACTTATTAAGAATATTTAGTTTCCTTAATTCACTCAAATTAGTTAAACTTAAT
>NW_006239408.1:361177-363938 GCF_000226075.1 Solanum tuberosum | reverse complement strand
CTTTTTTTGTTCAACGTTTCTCTCTCTTCAATTTTCTGCCAAAAATCTTCTCACTGTCGAGTAATTGAAGTTTTTTTTTCTTTGAAAAATCTTGATTTTGTTGAGATGGACAACTACGTATCAATATTAATTAAACATAGTGGAAGATGGGATCCTTCAAGTTAGTATTTATTATTGTTTAGTGATTGGTCAAAATTCGTTTTTGTTAATTTTTGTTCATAATACGTTTTTGTTAATTTTGTTCATAATAAAGTTTCTTTTTTTTTTGTTTGATTAATTTGTATACTATCAAAACCATGATTTCATGAGAAATAGGCGCAATATATGAAAGATTTGAGTATAAATGTATAAAATATAAATAGTTTTATCGTTGTAGATTAAGTAGGTATAGTAAAATTGTAATATTGTGATTTCTGTTTTCTTTTTTCGAAAATATAAATTAAATGTAAAATGTTGAATGAATTTGTTAGTATAAATATAATGAAATTGGTATGAAAGTGTGATCACTAATGTGTAAAAAAGTTATTTAGATTTTTGAAGAAATGTATGAAAAGTGTTTTAATTTGGTATGGAATTTGAAATTTTATTGATTATATATGTTTTGTCATTTGTGTGAGAGTAATGAATTATTTGGTATGAGAAATGTATAAAATTGGTATGAATGTGATTGTTGTATGAAATGTGTATTAAGTGAGTATGAAATATGAAATATTATTTTTGTATAAAATTTATTTTGTAGTGTACTGTCTAAATGATATTTGTATGAAAAAATAATGACGAGTGTGTATAACTTTGTTGTTATTATAATCAATTTATGATGGAACAGGAAAATATGCAATTCAAAAAGTGTCGGAGCATAAATTGATACAAAAAAATATTGTTTCAATGCGTATTATCATATTATATTTAGTTTTGTAAAGTTTTTTGTACTTTTGTATCCTGTAATACTAACACAATAATTTATGATGAAACGAAAAAATATGCAATTCAAAAAGTGTCGAAAAAAAAACTTGTAATTGAGATTTCAACTGAAATAGCCAACCTAAAACTAGTTAATGTTGCATCTAATTTGTATACATTTGGTATTGAATTGCTATCACATTGGAAAAATTGTAAAAAGGGCATATAATTGAGATTTCAACCGAATTAGACAACCTAAAACTAGTTAATGTTGCATCTAATTTGTATACATTTGGTATTGAATTGCTATCACATTGGAAAAATTGTAAAAAGGGCGTATAATTGAGATTTCAACCGAATTAGACAACCTAAAACTAGTTAATTTTTACCCAATTGGTGTACACTTGGTATCGAACTGACATCCCATTGGAAAGATTGAAAAAACATGTAATTGAGATTTCAACTAAATTAGTCAACCTAAAACTAGTTAATTTGTACCCAATTGGTGAACACTTGGTATCGAACTGACATCCCATTGGAAAGATTGAAAAAAACATGTAATTGAGATCTCAAATGAATTTGCCAACCTACCAACAATATTCATGTTTCATTCCGATACCAACTTCATTTTATAAGTAGTTATAAATTAATTATTTCCAATAATTTATACAAAAATTAAATCAATTTCATATCAACATTCATACACTATATATAAAATTCAGTTCAGACCAATATTATTCATTTTTCATTCCATATTCATGTACATAAATTTTAATAAAACAATATACCATATTTGAAAAAAAAATTACACACCAATATTATTCAAACATCATACCAGATTTCATGTGCACCGTGGCATTTAACAAACGACACTAAAATCAACTAATTGGGCTACTAATATCAAATCAATTTCATACCAATATCAAATAACACTTCATACCAGTTGAATACCAACATTCCATCACATTTCATACAATATTCATATATCATATATTAATGTCATATTCATACATATATTATTCAAATTTCGTACAGTTTTCACATCAATATAAGTTTCGTAACAACAATAATCATAATACAATATTTTTAACACAAAAATACTCAATTGAATAATTCAAAATAATTAATAAAATACTTATCCTAACCACTTTTTTGCCTTTTTTTGAAATTGGGATTTCTGAGTCCCCCTTCCTTGTTGTTCTTCTTGTTGATTGGTTTTGAAGACTGACCAATTTCGACATTTGTTGCTTTTTTCTTTTTTTTTTCCTTTTTAATATCACTTACGAAATCTAAATCCGAATCCGAAACAGAATGAATCGCTTCTACAATTTTCACCTTCCTCTTTTTTCCCTTTTGATTTGCATGACTAACTGTTTTCTTTGCTTGACTAATCTTCGACTGAGAAGAAGCATCTTTTACCGGAATTTCATTATTTGTTGGCATTGCAACACTTATCTCTAGTTCAAGAGCAGAAACCTTGGCCAACGCCTCTTCTCGAGCTGCCTGCTACCGACAACAAAAGAGTTGATAGAGAGAACAAAAGAATAGAAAGAAAAAATCAGAATTCATATCTGACATTCTTTCCTGCACATATAATTTTTAAAACATGTGCTAATTTTAAAACAAATACAGATCCACTTCTAGTGGGGCACAAGTAAGCATTCGATTCTTCCAATTATCAAACATAACAAAAATATCATACAGAAAGAAAAGTATGTTATCTTATTTTTTCCCTTCCACATCCATGGGGCTCAATCGTGAGTTCTGCTGATTTTCTTTTTTAATGAAGAAGACGAACGTTGAAGATGGTGAGAGAGAAAAAATTAGTTCTATGTAAAAGAGGAACGTGGGGGTGGGGGTG
>NW_006239408.1:356407-361082 GCF_000226075.1 Solanum tuberosum | reverse complement strand
CTAAAATGGTGTAAGAGATAATGACAATTGATTCTCTATTAATGTTATCCTTAAAATGGTGTAAGAAATAATGACAATTGATTATCTTATTTCTCTTACTTATTAATTGTAAGGTAATTATAAAAATAATAACTAATTAAGTAAATAAAATAAATTAAATTATAGATTAAAACTAATCTGTTAATACTTGTAATTAAACTGTTATAAGTAGTAATATAAAAAAAATACATCTAAAGGTTGTAGTATTAAGCCTTAAATAGATATGTGGGGTGAATTTTCCTTATTTTTTTTTGTTAAGTTTGTTTTTACGTGAAATTGGAGAAAATAAATTTGATGGATGTAAGGTGGTGTTCGTTATGTAAAATGTTAATTTTTCTATATTTGATCAGTTAAAATTTTTGCAATATATTCTCTAGAAAATAATTTTTTTTCCTTTTAAAATGAGGAAATGATTCTATAATAGACGTATGAAAAAAAGAAGTTACACATGATATTCTACATTGATAATGTCTTCCTTCGTTTTCAACCACACCTCATTTTTACCCCAAAATATGGAGCTCCCCCCATCTTTATCCCCACCACCACACACATCCCTACCCTCTACCTTCACCTCTTATAGTATTTGTCTAAATTATATAAAAATGTTTTTAGGATAATAATTTTTGCCAACCTATCAAAAACAAGAAAATAAATAAGAAACATATTTATTTTCCTAGAAATCATTTCTAAAATAATATTTTTAATCTTAACAAACACATCCTAAGTAATTATAATCATATACTCATAGTATTGCATACTAAAAAATTGAATACGCTCTCGATCCATGAATAAATGTTGATTGTCAAATAATAAATTATTATACTCATGGAACATTATACCATTAGATACTTAAAGCGACACTTTATATACTATTTATATATTAACGAAAGATGATACATTTTTCAATAGTCATCAAGGTTCTTAATTTTAGTTTTTTTTACCAAAAACATATTACGGAATAATTTTATTAATTATATTTTAAAAATTTATTATTAATATATCATTGTTAAAAATAACAATTAGGAATAAAAATAAAGAAAATGTGCATACTCTACTAATTAATTTAATTTTAGTCTCTCAATTATCTAGTAGTTTAACTTGACTATTAGTATTTTATAGAATTACTTAATGATAATGATAAAGTCAGGAAAAATAATTAATTTTCTTAATTTATTAAAATAAACAAGTAGAACATTATTTTATTATTATAAGAGTCAAATTAATAAATTTTCGTTAAAATAATATAAAGATAAAAATAAAGAAAATGTGCATACTCTACTAATTAATTTAATTTTAGTCTCTCAATTATCTAGTAGTTTAACTTGACTATTAGTATTTTATAGAATTATTTAACGATAATGATAAAGTCAGGCAAAAATAATTAATTTTCTTAATTTTTAAAATAAACAAGTAAAATATTATTTTATTATTATAAGAGTCAAATTAAAGATAACATTTACTATTTACTTTATTAATTATAATTAGTGGATATGAATTGATTTTCGAGAAAACTCTCAGCCAATAAGAGGATAACATTTTCCTTGATTCCTATAATTGATTCTTCTCATTATTTTATCCTTTCTTACCATCTCTTCTCGTTATATGTTATGTCAGCTCATTTTTACTTGTCATATTTGGACTTATATATTCATTAAAATTAATAATTTATAGGTTAAATAATTAATACTAAAAATATAATATAATTTTAAAAAAATTATTCTTAATATATGAAAATTGACAATAAAAAAATTATTTTTAAATAATGGACAAGTAAAAGACGGATGAAGTATGTACTCCCTCCGACCCTTTTGACTTGACACACCTCTTAAGAAAATAATGATTGATATAATGAGTTTATCATTTTACTTTTATTAGTTGATAAAGTTTTAAACATATTTACTCACTACATTTTAAAAAAATATTAATTTAATATTAATAAATTAAAGGTATAATAGGAGTTTTTTTTTCTTGATTTGTTAAATATATTTGACAAATAAATAAAAACGGATAAAGTATCTATGAAATTTATGCCAAATGGAAGAGGGAAAAAACGGAAGTGGACCAAAGCCCATGTCTTGTGATACTTATGGCAAATAAAAAAGTGAGGTTCATCATATTCTTCAATGACAGGGCAGGATTTGTAATTAAATAAAAAATATTGGACTTTTCTTAAAGCTCTTGCTGAGGTACAAAAAACAAAGCAAGAAATACATTTTTTTGAAGCAAGTTTAACTTGCAAATTTTTTTGTAAGACTTTAATAACATTTATGGCAAATAGAAAGTGGGACCCATCATATTCACCATGGGCAGGGCATAGTTTGTAATTAAATAAAAAAAAGGAGAATCTTTTTAAGAGTTCTTATTAGGTTTAAATCAGGGGCGGCTCAACGCAATCGGAGGCCTAAAGAAAAATCTTATTTAGAAGCCTAAAATCTAAATAAATTTCACATGCATTTATTTAAAATTTATTTTTCTTACATTTTAAAATGCAAAGTATTACTTAATATATATTTTTCATAAATGATTTATTCGGTTTCTTTTTCAATTATTAGTTTGGATAATATTTTATCAATTCAACGTTGAAAAATATAATATCATTTTACTTGGGCAATCATTATATGAATTGTTAACATAGTTCTATAAGTAATAAGTTGACAAATTTCAAATAAAATATAAGAGCTAGAACCACATATTTGATTCAAAAAGTTGATTAATTTAGTATACCCCACATTTTTACTATGCTTGTTGTAATGCTTGAAAATCTAAGAGGAAATGGAGTTTTTTTTTACAATTCACTTTGTTCAACACTCTTCAACTATTGATTGATATTTTTGACAGAATATTAGTCTAACTTATCAAAAATTTAATGAAGAATGTAAAAGGAGTTAAAAAGAATAAAATAATGTGAATATTAGTAGAGAGTGTAAGAAAATAAAACAATATTTTCTTGATTTCGTCTATTTGAATGGGGTTAAAGAGAATAAAATAATAATTTTAAATATATACTTTTTATCATAAATACTTAATATATTTTTTTTATAAAAAATTAACACATAATTTATTCTTGGTAAAAAATTGAGGGCCCCTAAAATTGGGGCCTAAGGCCAATGTCTTATTAAAGTATGCACAGAGCCAACCCTGGTTTAAATAACAATGCAAAAGTTACAATATTTTTAAGCAAGCTTATCTTGCAATTTTTTAAAGGACTTTAATACCTCCAAACTTTAATTTAATGTCAGAAAACTAACATGTTGAAACTGTCCTTTCTAATATATAGAAATTTGGAAAAATAACTGATGTATCGTTTAACTTTGTCATTTAGAACTGATATACCTCTCGTTATGAAAGTGACTCATATATACTTTTACTGTTATATAAATGCCTTACATATACCCTTTTCCTCTAAAGGAAGTGAAAAAATTATTATTAATTTAATTTTTTAATTATTTTTTTGAAAAAAATATAATGCATATAGGATATATATGAGCCACTTTCATAACGGAGGGGTTAGGGGTATATCAACTCTAAATTGCAAAGTTGAAGAGTATTACTCCCTCAATTCACTTTTACTTTCGGCATATTTTTAAAAATAAATTTTTATTTATTATTTATTATTTTTAATATATTAAATAAAGACTATTATTAATACACTATATATCAGTTAGTATAAATATTATAATAAAATATTCATATTAATAACTATTTCTTAAAAAATGTATAAAATTCAAAACAAACAAATAACAACGAACGGATGAAATACTTTTTAAATATGTAAGATATGGATCGGGTATAGAATATGGATCTTTTTAAATTTTGTTTAATTTATGTGATTTATGTCTGCGTGGTATAAATTATTAATATTTTTTGGTATGTCATGTTTTTTTAATAATTAATTTATATAGTTGTGATTTTACGAGAGAAAATTCTCAAGTGATTTTATTGATATATAATAAAGTTGAATGACTTTGTTACATAATTTCTCATAGACTTTTTGAGACAGTTATACTTAAAAGAGCAATTTTTTTTTACAATTTATAGAATTTTATCTTAGATAGTTCATAATTTCTCTCGCGTTTTCTTTGTGCATCTATTATTTTCTGAGAGATATAAATTGATCGAATAATATTTTTTCTGACACTATATTTCCTTTTCTAAATTTTGTCCTAAAATTTTATTTATAAAAATGACCTCTTTTTTTATTTTACTAAATATTATTTATAATTTTTTTAATTAAATACAATTTTCACTATCAATTTTAGAAATTTCAAATAAAATAATAACAATGATAATACTAATACTAATAATAATAATAGTTCCTATGTGAATTTAATTTATGACATTAGGTAACTTATCACAGCAGGTATCATCCAAATTTGTTTTATTTTATTTTACTTTACTTTACTTTACCCTTATTTAGAAGAGGGAGTTGTGAAGGACCAACACAGCTCCAAAAAGTTGTTCCACATGTAATTTAAGTTGTACTATAGGGAAGGACGAACAAGGGCAAATAGGTAATTTTAATGTTAACTTTGCCCTAATTTATTTTTCACATGACTGTCCACTTTCGCCCTTCTTTCATTCTTCATTGTTCGTCCGTGCAATCTACTGCCTGCTCCACATTTTTCCTATCGCTGCA
>NW_006239408.1:329208-351883 GCF_000226075.1 Solanum tuberosum | reverse complement strand
TGGGCCCACTGACAGAAATCCTTATGTCTCCTGTGTGTTTGTGATTGCATAAAATTGTAGCCTCCTTTTTCTGATTCGTTAATGTTTATAACTTCACCCTCCAATATAAGCCTACTTACATGTTTTCCTCCATAACTTGCACACATACATTCGTCTACATTTTTCTTATTCTACTTTCGTATGATGTCATACACTATAATACAGACTTATCAACACCAAAAAATGTGAACAAGGTTTCCGTCTACTGCCTAACCTCAGACAGATTAAACAGCAAATCTATCGCTCTGATGCTGATTCCATGCATTTCTTTCAATTTCAGCACTATATTCAATTATCTCTTCCCATATTTCCACTTTCTCACATACTTTAAAATGTCTAATTGCAGGAACTCCCTCACACCATTTTGTCGCTTTTGCTTATGATAGGGACAATCTAATGAATGACTCTCCTTATGCTCTACTTTCTTTCGTGACAAAGATTACCTATGGCCAGGCAAACTGCAGTGTTCTCTAAATATGATGCTGCAGCATGTAGTATATTATTTTGCTTATATTCCATTACTTAGTATGTGCGAATCGTTCAACTCGACATCATACTGATGTCTACTGTACATATTCAGAATATTTCTAATGTTAATATAATATATGCTATTATCTATCTTCTGCAAATAGCTTGGCCCTTCATTCATTAATATTACAATACTATTACAGGCATGATATTTTGACTATTGGGCCCGTGCTTGCCACGGGCCTCCCATCCCTAGTCCTATATATATATATATATAGAAATGGGACTTATGGGACGAACACCATCATCTAAAACTTGTACTTCATGCTGGAAACATGGTGGGACAAGGAAGGGTAATTCTGTCATCATAAATTATTTACTTTATTGTAATGCACGTGTCTCTGCAAATGAGCGTAGAACTTCCACATTGCTTTTCCTTTCCCATTCCATCAAAGCAACAAGCAGAATACACAGTTGAGTACTCTTCGTTTCTCACATTCTCATCCAAACCCTTTCTCAACTTTGAGGGTTTCATTTGATTGCACTCTCCAAGCTACAACTGTGATACTACATCAGTATATGCATACACATACTTTTACAAGGATTGCCGTTAATTTATTCGGATGAGTCTGAAAGTGATTTTGTGATGACAGAAGAGGGATTAGAGAGGGAAAAGGTGAATCAACGTCTATGAACTCCATAGAATCATAGTGGGTATTTCAGGACGATCTGTAAATGGGGGTGATGAATCAACTTCACGAATAGTTGAATTGTACTTATTGTGGAAGTTGTATGAGGTGAAGGTATGGATTTTTGTTTTCACTTTCTTATGTTATTTTGTATATGAAATATGGATCTTTGTGAAAATAGAACTTTGACTAGATTATAATGGAGGTTGTATTGACTTTTTTCACTTTTGAAACAATTGAACTTTAGAAATTTAAATTTTACTCATTTTCTTCCTCGAATTTCCATATTCTTCGCTTTTGAATGGTTACAATGAAATGTAGTTATTAGTCTTTTAGCACAATGAAACTTCTGCCAAAGATAAGTTAGAGGTATTAGTTTTAGTAACATAAGTTCTTATATTTCACTATGTGAGAAAATTATTGTATTAGTTGATTTCAGTTATAATATCATCATCCATATGGATGCATGTTCTTAATGTTTTCTTCGGTGATTCCTCTCAATTTTTCTAGAAGGATTTGATAATAGAGGATGAAGAAAGCATGAAAAAGGATGATAATAAAAGATCATAGACCGTACACTTGGAATGAGGGGGCTTCCGAAGGGCACTGAAGATACAAAAGAGATGATCATATGTTTTGTTGACACTGAAATGAGGTATCCAATTTATAAGACTAACAATCGATTTTGAAGTTAAAGGTTCCATGTAGTAGTACTAGGACATACTCGGATACACGAATGGTGGAATGAACATTACTACAAAAGTTATACCATGTGCAGCTCTAACAAAGTCCTATGAACAACGTCGTTTTTGTAAATCTATAGGGATAAATTGGTTGTACTTCTTTCTGCATCATAAAGTCACGTGTAGTTGATTAATACAACTGTCTTTCTAATCAGCCCCAGTCCAATCTTCTCTCTATTTAAATTGTTCTGTGATTTCTGCACTTTTATTTTTGGCTGTTCTTTAATTCCAATTGGCTTACCTTTATTATCTATAATCTAAAAAATCATTTGATGCAGTAACTTTTTCGTTCTGTTAATATTTTTCTACCGTATTAGTAGTTGATCTCCATTTGCTGGGGTATACATTAGCATTTGCTGGGGTATATGTTAATTTTTAATTCTCTGGTGAATACTTCAATTATTTTCTTTTTGTAGTTGAAACTCCCAATTGAAG
Source organism: Solanum tuberosum (assembly GCF_000226075.1). Classification (NCBI taxonomy): domain Eukaryota; kingdom Viridiplantae; phylum Streptophyta; class Magnoliopsida; order Solanales; family Solanaceae; genus Solanum; species Solanum tuberosum. The sequence goes on along the minus strand of NW_006239408.1, from coordinate 349,509 downwards.
TTGTTGAAACTATAGAGAAACCACAAGAAGAGCTTTTCTTCTTGGCTTGTGATCAACTATGATGTTTCGCGGAGCTTTCCAGGTTATTTTCTTACTATTTTTTTCCTTCTCATTATACTGATGGATTTACTGTTCAGGTGAAGTGCATGTCTTCAAATTATTTACTGTCATTGAATGTATCATATACTTTCTTGGTAAATCAGTTTGCTAGACACGTATATTCTATCTATATTGATCATGTGTAAGGTCTTGATAATGTGCATAATTTGTGCATAATTTTAGGTGGCTTAAGGGTAGCTTACATTTTGGACCTTTGGAAGATACCTATATGGGTAATATTAGCAACTTGAATCAGTAGTCAAAACAGGTTAGAGCTTTCAATACTTTGTCCTTAATATACTAAGGCTGTTGGGATTTGTCCAATTTTTATTTTGGTGAAGTTGATTCTTTTAACCAGAAACATTTATTTTTATACCGTCAGATATCTCTCATTTCGTTTATATGTACATTGGTTCAAGTTTGTTTTTGTGAAGCACTTCCTTCAAATATCCTTTAGTTTGTTTTGTGAAAGTTTAAAGTTGATAGATTCCAAATTTGTGACTGCATTTGAAGGTATTGACTGTTTTTATATGTAAAAGAGGAAAGGGAGAATACAAAATTGTGTTTCCCCTGCTCTTCTTAAAACTACTCTTTCAACAGAAATAGTAGTTGAAGTTTATTTCTTTGGTTTCATCTGTTTTACGTACATTATAATTTCCAAAGAAAGTAATGAAATTTAGCTTACGATATTTACTAATTTTGCAACTTTTTTTTATTAACTGGATAATTCAAGAGTTTGTTGTACATTATCTCAAATGATCTTTCCAAAAGCTGATTTGTAAATGCAGAGTTGCACTTCCTCAGTTGAGGTGAGGAGTATATGATACCCAATATTTTGTCGCAATGACAAATGCAGTCATTTGTTCTTATGATTTAGCATGAATAGAATATCAACTTGCTTATCTGTAAATATCCTTCAAGAAAGCTCTTCAAATTTTTTAATGACTATGGAATTCACAGCTATTTCAGGGTAATAGCATGCAAATCACAAATTTGAGGTAGCCACATTAAACAAGTCATGTGTGACAAGTTCGACCGAGAAAGCATGTAAGGAGTTTTGAACTTGAGACCTCTCATTTGGGAGGTTCCCCGCTCCCCATAAGGCTCATGGTCGGAAGATTGCAAGTTCAAATCGTGTCCCCACCTAATCAGTGGAGTTACAACCACATAAAGAATGAGTACTCTGTTCTTATTTCATTGTACATAATATTTTTTGTCAGCCATCAATTAATAGTCCTAATTATATAAAAGATATAATCTATTTCCTAATTTTCCAAATATTAGCCCATCGCTTCTTGTAAGCCTCTTAAATTAGGCCTAAGAGAAGGAAATGAATTTTTAGAAAACTCAAAGGTGCAAATTCATAGTGCACGCTTGCAGGCAGTCTCAATTATCATAGATTTTTTCACCTTAGGCTTTGTGATATTATTCAGTTATAATGTCTGGTTGTATTGAACATAATACCGTATTCGAGGAAATTCTTTTGCTCTTTTCAGGAAAGCCACTAAAGAATTTACCAAGTATTTTTACAGGATATGACCTTCAATTAATATTTTATCAAAACATAACAAGTGATGACTTAGATGAAGTCTAAGCCGAGTTTACTGTTTACCTTTCTTCTGCAAAAAAAGAGAACATTTTGAAGAGGGAGGACTTCTACGTGAATACATATGCTTCAAAGGGCAAAATATAACACTAATGGGAGAAGGCCAAATTGTCGTTTACTAATGGGAGAATATCACAAATGTTAAATATAGCTTGTGCTGAAAGTAATTTAGGATGTTTGTACAAGTAGTTGTGCTTTTTTCAGAATATCTTTTTTGTTGTTATTTGAAGGTATGAAAAGTCAGTGTGTCTATAGAATGCATGCGGTCTATTGATCATCTCTTTGGTGTCATTGAAGTAATAGCCACTTTCTGCAACATTCAGTAAATGGAGTGCAATGGTTTGCACTTACAAAAATTACTTAAGCTAAATTGTTGTCCTGCCCAAATTATTGAGCCTTCAAATCCTAACGATTTGTTAGAGTTTGAAACAATAAGGTTTTATTCTCCTTTCCCTTTTCTTTTATGCGTTTTTTATCCGCTCTTCTTATATTGTGTAAACATTTTTTTTCATGTGAAAGTATAGCTCCTCAGATGGCTCTTGCTTCTCACTATCTCTGATGATAACAATTTCAATGCATTTACCTTGTAAATTTTGCCTTGTGTTGCAAGAACTGAATTGGACTATGTCATCAGCAGGTTCTTAATTGCTTATTGTTGGGACATATGTTTTTCGCGATACCACTTAACTCTCATTGAGTGTGCTACACAATTAAATTTTACATTATTGTATCACTTATTTCAGATTCTTCAAATGTAAAATTTATGTTACATTTTATATATGAACTTAGACTCACTTGGACTCAAATATTGTATTAGGCAACACTGATTATGGAGTTGGGTTTAATAGCTGATGGTGCAACTTAATTTTGGATATTATTCATATGGGAAGTGCTAAATGGCCAAAAAATTAAAAAAACTATAATATTTTTTTAATTTTAAAATAGACTGATCTTTTTTCCATTTTTTTGTTAAAATGTATTAAAGTTAAAAGGGTAAAAATGTTTAAAAAGGTAAAATAACATAAATAAAATATTATTCAGGTCAAATTCTGGATATTGTTTCACATGTTTGTTTACTCATTAAAACTTTTATATCGATATAGGACAATGTTAAGAAAAAACGCTAGTAATTGTAGATCTTTCGCATGTATAATCACTATATTGGGCCCGTGCTTAGCCTATCTAGTCTCATAATAAGAAGTAGTTTTTCTTCAACATGTGAATATTGAAGTACCACGTGGAAAATGGCTAGCCTGCCTTATTTATCGAGTAACTTATATATTTATGAGCTAATTATATAGATATATTTTCATTTGTAATGCTATGAATTTTATGAGATTTTGGTATCGTCTAAATATGTTCAGATACATGTATCTTGAGATATATAGGATCAAAATTAAGTGTAATTTATATTTAGATACATTGTATGCATGTATCAAGATACATAGATAAATATAATTTGCCTCCCTCGCCTCACTCGTCACTTTCTTTTCTCGCTCGCGTATTTGATCTATTAAATACATGTGAATCACACCATTTACATATTATCTAATGTGTATCTATTATGGTTTACATGTAACTAAGTTGAATAAGCAAATCTCACTTGTCTTCCTTCCACTTGCCTCTGTCCCTATTTAAGACATGTGATAGCAAAAAATATGTATTTAAATATATTTGATTTAAAATTTAAAATAAAATTATTAATTAGTGAAATAAAATATAATTATTTTAAACTATAGAAATTGACGTCCTTACTTACTTATCTAGACGGCCCCTTTTCCGACAGACCAAAGTGATATTTGACCCATATACTATTCATTCACCATCACTACATTTCCAGAAATACTCTGTTTGTCCTGTTATACGCCATTTTCCAGTTGATTTTTCCGCAAGCTCTCAATTTCATACTCTAAACCTCATTTTTACCGAATTGAGTGGATGGTTGCTGTTACTTCTCAGTACCCATTTGGTATCTGCCCTCAATTCCATGGAAATTCAAGGTTACTTTCCCCGGAAACGGACTTCTCTGCTCTCAATTTTCCATACAGACTGGGGTATTCAAGATTGACTCTTCACCCCAAGGTACTTCTTTTTTTCTTCTTATCATTTTGGCATTTGATGTTGAACTATTCTTCTCATGTGCTTTTTAATTAATTTGAAGTTAGATAAATTGATTGTGTAGTAAAAATGGGATTTTCCTTCGATTCTGTTGCCTAGAGGTTCAGCTTAATCAGAGTGTTGTTTGTGTAGAAGACGATTAAGTTAAAAAAGTGCTTTTCTAAAAAGTATGAAGATGGTACACTGCGTATTTCTTGAAAAGTGAAAGAAAAGAACATTAACAGACTACAGTTTGAGTGAGATTACTGGTGCTATGTTACCTTTATGGTTTCATAAATTAGGGAATGTGATGCAATGCTAGTTGAGTGAGCATGTAAGTGTACACATTATCCATGAGGTACCGGTAAGAAGTTGGGTGGTTGAAACAATTTTTTAAACTATAGAGTGCAAGTCAACTCGAGGGCACGTTGACTATTCCAACGGTACTATTACCGAGTAACTCTTTCCATTCAAGCTTAATCAGAATGCAAAGAAGGTTGGAATAATAATAATAAATATCTCGAAAATATAAAAAAAAATTTATATGACAAGGAAAACCTGCAGGCGCTATCCTTTGGGTGGCACACCAAGAGGTTTCGAACTTGAAACCTCCAACATGGAAGTCCCAAGCCCATATCACTGGGCATCCCCAAAGGGTTATAATGTTCATTTTTTAGAACTTGTAACGTCTGTTTTGTGACCACATTGATTACATTTATTAGCCTTCAATTCCTTCATCAATTTGTTCAATTGAATTTGGTCTTTGAATAGCTAGACTTCAATAGAATTGAATGGCCTTTAACAATGCCATAATTGCTCAACACAAGGATGCACCATGGCGTGCTCATTTCTTCACCATAAATATCCATTATCATCCTTAGGATTAAAATGGTGGCAGAGGTCTGTTTCCTCGACAATAATTTAATTCTTCCACTTCATTTTGAGCTCATGGAACAAGAAGAATAATTCTTTCTCTTGGTTCTTCTTCCTATATTTTGTAGTGGTGGATTTTGATTTATTTAATCTTTGTTAGATTCTCACTCCTAGTTTTATACTAGAAGAGTTTGTTGAGTTCTAGGCATACACCTATACCACGTCAAGCTTTGAAGAATTTTCTACAATGTTTGCGGTTAAGTATTTTCTATAAGATTTCCAACAAAGACATCACCTAACATTTTTTTGCCTGTTCTAGGATTTTAATCTTGGCCTCCTATGGTTTTCAATTAATCGCTCGACCATACTCTCGGGTGATGGTCGGGTTGAATCATTATAGGAGATACCTAAGTTGCTCAGACTCTTCACTTTCGGTGCCGCACCTGTGTCCACAAGACGCGGATGTAGGATCCATACCCGATCCGGTCAACCGATTAAGCGTACTTTGACCAAATTCGAGGGATAAATTTTGGAAAAATTCAATGATTTCCGTAATAAAAACAAAACCTAATGTGAAATTGAAGAAAATGGAATAAACCTTCTATACACAAATTTCTATTGTCACTCCCTTTCCTTTTATCTCTTTTTAGGATTCTCCTCTTGATCAATATTTTCTCCACATAATATCTCATAATTTAAATTTTATAACTCTATTTTTGATATTTGGATTATCTTTAGCCGAATCCCCGCACCCGTATCCATACATGGATCCGTACCGTATATCCCTGAATCTTTAAATTTAGATCATAGAGCATCCAACCTCTAGATCCGCACCCGAGTTCGAGCAACTTATGGAGAGGCATTATATCTTTGATGGGAAGATCACAGTTTGGTCTTAGAGTGGGATGCATCTACAGGTCCTTGTTCTTATAGTCGACTCCTAGTTGTTAGCCTAGCCTCAAGCTAAATGTATCTCATTGCATGATTAGAGTGGGTTATCTCTAGTTTGGGTAGTATATTTGTGTAGTTATCTGTGAGAAGACTTCTCAAGTAAGCATAATGAGGCGACTATAGTCAATGCAGCTTGTCGTTTGGAGCTGGTACACTGCCCTTCAATAAAAATGAATACTTTGTTAAAGTGAAGTGATAGATCAAAGTGGTTGGGGAATGGTGATTGTAGTCAGGAATCAGAGAATAGGACCGTGTTCGGTGGCATGCTTTTACTATATCAGAATTGAGAAAATTGTCAAAAAAAGAAAAAAGTTAGTACTATAGTGTGTTATCTCACACTTATTCCCACTGAAGAATCTAATCAAATACACAGTTTGCGGGATCATTGAATTTATTTCACTAGTCTAATAGTGCAATCACATGTATATGAATACGAACTACACTGAAGGATCACTCACTAGAGCTTTACTGGAATTGGAGAAGATAGAAGGAGAATTTTTTTTGTCGTTCTTGTTTTGTTTTGTTTTGTAAAGCAGGAGTTCTGGCTTATTTAACAGAGACAAGACACCGGTTCATGAGGAGTCCTAACCATTGTGTCTTTTCATTATTTAATAATAATTAAATATATAACACATATATATTTATTTATTATTTATATGGATCCGGGTTGACCCACTAGGTGACGCGAATCTAATTCCTTCACCCACTATTCAAGATAATCCATGGAGAGGTATGTCTACGTTTCATGTATTGGATTTTCTAGGACTCAATGAAAATCTGTCAGTGTCTGTAATGCTAATGTGTGCAACACAATAATTACAATCATCTGCCTATGCCAATGGCCTACACAATTTTAATATTCAATGTCATTGCTTGTCTGTATGCCAAAAGCTTTTGAATTAACTGTTATTTGGTCTTCAACTCTTCTTATTACAGGGTCATGTTACTGAAATACATTCTTTGCCACATGCCGGTGATTTCACTGGTGAAAATGAGCCAACACCAATTCTTGATGCAATTGAAAGTCCCATGAACCTAAAGAATTTATCAACTAAGGTCAAATAATTAGCACTTCTCCTCATTTGACCTTGATAATCACGGGACCATATTGGCTGACTGTGACCAACTTGGTGCAGGAACTGAAACAACTAGCTAATGAAATTCGATCAGAATTAGCTTTTATCATCGCAAAATCTCAAAAACGTTCAAGTTCCAGTCTGACTGTTGTGGAGCTGACTGTTGCTATTCACCATGTATTTCATGCCCCTGTGGACAAAATATTGTGGGATGTGGCTGAACAAGTAAGATCCACTTGGTAATATACCAGAAAATGGTAGATTTCCAAGTAAATGAGTTATACTAAATAACATGTGAAGCTAGCTTTAGTTATGCAGCTCCCAATTCAGGTTTTAATTTGAGAATTTTGTCATCGTAAAAATTTCTATTTTGACGTTTTGGACAGACATATGCACATAAACTTCTCACTGGAAGGAGGCAGATTATGCAAGCACTTGAAAAATCAAATGGCCGGCCTGTGGCAGCACCAGATTTTGAGAGCGGATTTGACCCCTTCGGAGTAGGGCATGGATGCAACAGCGTATCTGCTGGACTTGGTAAAAATCATGCTTCTGCTTTTCCCTTTCTCAGCTGAGGATATCCTACTTCTGCTTCTTCAATTATTTTTCAAAATTCAGCACGGAAGGTTACTATAGGAAGTGCTTTCTTGTTTTATAATTTAATTCTTGTTACAAATTATTTCATAAAAAGTTGCCTGCTAAATCCATCAAAAAATTTGAATGTTTTTCCAGCCTAGATTTATATAATATTCTCATCAATCATGTAATATAGATACTTAGACTGTAGTGTCACCTTCAATAGGAATGGCCATTGCCCGAGATTTTAAGGGGAAGCGTGATCGTGTAGTGGCAGTGATCAACAATGAAACAATTATGGCCGGCCAAGTTTATGAGGCAATGCGCAATTCAGGCTATTTGGACTCAAATATGATTGTGATATTAAATGATAGTCGGCATTCTTTACACCCAAAGGTTGAGGAGGCCTCTAAAATACCTATTAATGCTTTCTCAAGTACACTCAGCAAACTTCAGTCAAGTAAACTTTTCCGGAGGTTTAGAGAACTTGCTAAGGTATGTCCCTGCTATATTTACAAAAGTACTAACAAAATACTCCTATCCACGTTAATGTAAAGAGTTGGTTCAAATGCAAAATCCTAATTTGATGTACATGTTGCACAAGTAATATGCCTTTTTCAAGCACCAAAAAGAAGAATTCTGGAATTAAAACAAAACAGAAATGTTATGTTCTTCTTTTCTTTTTCGAAATTAATTATCAAAAAGAGAGCAAGATAAACCTATTGTGGCTTGCAGTTAAGGTTTTTAAAATTGTTTGTACATCACTTATTATACTCACAAAATCTACAACAAAAGCTTTTCGATTTCCACTACTTTTACTAATTGAGGTCAAGCGTGCATTCTTTGTTCTATTTTTCAATAGGGTAAAGTAGATTTCATTATCCCACCACAATTTGTGGGATAAGACAACTAAATGCATTAGGAAGTAGCTAAAGAGGTGTTGGGGGTCTCGAGAGGTAACACAGGTGATTGCTGAGGGGATTGGTGGTGGAATAGAGCAGTCCAAAAGAAAGTGGATGCCATGAAGGTTGCTTATATGAAGTATAGAGAGAAAAGACGAGGATGAAAAGAGGGCTAATAGGAAGAAGTATAGTGCGATGAAGATGGTAGTGAAGTTAGCGGTTACAACGGCTAAAACAATAGCGTTTGAACGAGAACCAATTTGGAGGTGGAGTACAATGATCCCGGTGTACAAGAACAAAAGTGATATTTAGAATTGCAACAATTATTGGGGTATCAAGCTACTAAGCCAACTATGTAAGATTGGGAGAGGGTGGAAATGTGTCACCAAGACTTAAAGGTAAGTTTTATCAAGTGGTTGTCAGACTGGCTATGTTATATGGGGCGGTGTGTTGACCGGTCAAGAACTCGCACGTCTAGAAAATGCAAGTAGCAGAGATAAGATGTTGAGATGGATGTGTGGGTGTACTAGGAGAGATAAGATTAGGAATATAGATATTCAGGACAAGGTGGGAGTGGCCTCAGTGGTGGACAAGATAAGGCCTAGATTGATATAGTTCGGGCATGTGAAAAGGAGATGCACAGATGCCCCAGTGAGGAGGTGCGAGGGGTTGACGATGATGGGTCTTAGGAGAGGTAGGGGTAGGCCGAAGAAGTACTGGGAGTGGTTAGACAACACATGACACTCCTGCCGCTTACCGAGGGCATGACCCTAGATAGGAGGATATAAAGGTCGCATATTAGGATAGAGGGTTGGTAAATAGTTGAGTGTGGTCTAGCTTCCCAGTGTTATTATTAGTACTCCCCTACTATCTTGTTTTTCGATTTTACTATTACCTGCTTATTTTTTGGCTTCGGTTATCATACTATTTGTTGCTTCTATTGTTCCTTTCTCCATTATTTTCTGTATGGTCCCTTCACTGTTGTATTTTCTTTTCTTACTTATTTACTTGAGCCGAGAGTATATAATCTCTCTACCTTCACAAGGCAAGGGCAAGGTTGTGCACACACCACCCTCTCCTGATCCCACTTGTGGGATTACACTGGGTATGTTGTTGTAACTTTCATTCATACTAAAGTACCAAGAAGGTACTAAAAGCATACAAATTACAGCACAGCTGCAACTGTTACATTCTCAGAACTTCTATAAAATCCATGTACTGATCTAGATTTTCTGCCATACTTCCCTTCACCAAAAGTATACTTTTTTTAGACATCTATTCTTAACACCAGCTAAACATGTCCTTTCCAACCTAATGATCCTAAAGATGCAAAGAGGTATCGTTTTCCAGATTTTCCTCCTAGTTTTCCTGACTTTCTCATTTTGCCAACAAATCAATAGGTCTTTCACCTTTTTAGACATCACCCATTGCACACCACTCAGTTAATTAGGAACAGATCCCATAGCTGCTTTGTATGATTCCAATGCAATAAAATATGCTCTGCAGATTCCTGAGAATTTTCACAGAAAAAGCATCGACTGCACAAAGGAATTTCTCTTCTCTGCAACATATCTTGAGTTAAACATGCATTTTATTATGATCCAACTAATTAAATTCAGAAATTAAACTAAGCAAATCGAACTCAACAAATTTTTGGGGAATTTTCTCGGGTTTATATTAAGCAAAACAAACTCTATTACATAATAGAAACTACTACTACGAAATGAAAATAACTGGAATACGGAATCTCCATTGATGAGATAAACTTGTATGTGATTGAAGAAAAAAGAGGAGAATTTTGGGATAGAAAAAGAAGAGGAAGAATAGTTTAGAGAGAATTGAGGAAGGTGAGGAAAATATCCAACTGACCATGCCGCTCCTGCTCTTTCCGGGAATTAGTTATAGGATGCTCACGTGCAATCACAGCCCTTCAGTTTCATTAACTCAAATTAAATCTCGTGCGTCCAGGTGTTATAATTCTATTCGTCGTTTCTTTATTCTTCACTCAGCTCATTTATTCAGGTCATGAAACATTTCTAGCTACAATCCAGCCAAAACAAGCTGCTTTAGGAGGTGCTCGTGATTTCCACGATGTTTTCCATGGCCAAGTCAAATCCTAGTGGTCTAGCTCTGTGCTATTAAATCTGAGAGTTGATGGTAGTTATATTGATCTACTGATTCTCTGACACAACATTTTCTCGGGATTTTTTTCTTTTGATGACCGGGCAATCTATCTGGAGCCAATCCTTTGGGTCAACGGCAATATATTCTCTTCAGTTTTCCCTTTTTTTGCTTTGTAACTTAAAGATGGTAAATGATCTCACATACTTTATCAGAACAACTTAAAAATGGTAATTCGCTTGCAGTTTCTTTTTAAACATAAATTGTCTCCATACTCACATTGTGAAAGACCTTTCATGAAGTGTCTGGTAGTTTTTCAGGCACTTGTGCTAACTATTTTTGTGCGGTATATTAATGAGATGATTTGAAATATAATTATGTTACTTCAGTGAGAAAATTTTCTCGGTGTTTATCAGGTTGTCGTTAGAGTTATGTTTATTGCTACCTTACATGAATTTTTCTTTTGTTTTGACGTACCAATGTTGAATTGTACAATAGTATTTCGTGCGGAATTTTCGGTAGTGCACTAAACTTACTAGGCATTTGGACATGCAATTTCAAATCGCAATATGAAATCATGAGATGAAATTAGCGATTGGACACGCAATTTCACGTTGATTTCATATCATGAGATGAAATTCCATATTCTCCAAAAAAGAAAACATGATTTGAGAATTCAAAATCATGATTTGAGATTTTTCAAATACAAAAATTGACTCACAAGTTTATATTTTGTAAAAACACCCACATTTATATCTACTAACCATTTATTTCATATGTAAATAAAATTTATAATTCATATCGTTATTTTCTAAACCATCTATATCTCATGTAACGATTATTCTCACCAACATATATAAAATTCATTATTACTTCAAATCAATTCTTACTTTTCCATTTATATTCACCAAATTCATTATTTTTCATCAAATTTATTTACCAACAAATGGCTCAAAGTAACAATGTTGGTTTGTCTTCTTGATCATATGATCGAGATATGTAAGTTCAATGTGAGGAGATTGTTCGTATTATGTGGGATGATTATATTAAAGACTAGTACACTACAACTTATGTTCAATTTTTTTATTGAATTAAAGTTTAATGAATAAATATTGTATTTTTTTAGAATAATTTTGTGATAGTATATTATCGATTTTATAAACTTCTGTTTATTTGGTAATATTGTATAAAGAAGTGGGATAATTTTAATAGCTTTACAACTTATGGGGGTTTTATGTTATGAGAAAACATGCAACATAAAAAGTCCAAATTGCATGTCCAATCAAAACTTCAACTTCATCTCATGATTTCATATCGCATGGCCAAACGCCCCCTTAGTAAAAAACTAGATGTACATGTATGGTTGCTTACACATATAGTAGATAAGTATGTGTAGATGAGTCTACTATTTTTTATAGAAGGAACGTGTAGGCGAGCTTCTTGGACATGATTATCATCATTGTTGCAAATAGTGATAGACCTTTGTTATCTCCGATAAAGTTATAGTGGTAAAATTCTTGTCTTATCATGTATTTCTACTATAGTCATATTCCAAATATCTGCTGCTTTTTATAGGTATTAACAAAGAAAATCGGGAAAGGCATGTATGAATGGGCAGCCAAGGTTGATGAGTATGCACGTGGTATGATTGGCCCGCCAGGATCAACCCTCTTTGAAGAGCTTGGCCTTTACTACATTGGCCCTGTTGATGGACACAATATTGAAGATCTAGTATGTGTTCTGAATGAAGTGGCATCTTTGGATTCAATGGGTCCTGTTTTAGTTCATGTTATAACCAAGGAAGAACTGGAAGTAGGAGACAATCAAATGAATGCAGTTGCAAATAAAATTATGGAAGGTTTGATCCTGATCTCCTATCCTTTTCCTTCCTTTCACACTAAGGGTCGTTTGGAAGGGTATATGAGAATAGTGTTGAATAGTAAATAGTAATGCTAGCATTAGCAATATTGGTATTGGTTATGCTGAGATTATTTCTTATGCACTGTTTGGATTGGTTTGTTAAAAATAACATACATTGCATTATTTCTAAAAAAAAAATTGTTTACAAAAATATCTGCCACAAATATGGTGGGAAGGATGTGGAAAAGGTTTTGAGGGGAAAATTGCAACCTAAACCATGTTGTGTATAAATAATGCTTGCATTAGTTATACATAGGTTGTAAAACTGTACTAAACAAGGTATTAGGAATATACAAAACTAATGCATGCTTTGTTTTTTCTAATGCATCCTACCAAACGAGAGAGTATATTAAACATGTTGGGGAACTCCTCTAATGCAAATGTAGTGGGAGCAAAATTGATATAACATTTAAAGTTGGATGCTATGTGTTTTTTCTGGATAAGTTTTGATCAAAAGGTGCTAAACTTTTATACTATGAGCCTGTTTGGCGTTGCTGGTGGGAGACCAAAAACACTTATTCTGAGAAAAAAAATACTCTTCTTGAAAAATTAAGGTGTTTGGCAAATTAGTAAAACTGCCTTTAAATAGAAGCAGAAACAATTTTTCTATTGTTGGAAAGAAGCTAAAAAATTCTTGCTTTTCAAAAAAAGGGAGAAGCGGAAATAGAAAATTATTTTTTCCAAGATCAAAATATCTCTTTCATATATACATATTTGTCAATATATCTCTTATTAATTTATTAGCATATCTCATAGGTTTGGTTAAGTTTCATTTAAGAATTTTATTTTTTATTTTTATATAATATTTTTTATTATTTTACGTTTATTAATTATCATTTTATATTTTTATTATTTTTAATTTTATTTAAATCATCATGTTAATATTATATCAATACTTTATTTGTTTATTTTATCTTATCTATGTATAATATTGGTTGAAAATTTGAATAAAATAAAAAGTTTGATTAAAATTATTATAACAGATATTTAAAAATAGTCCCTCTCTATAAAATAATCTTAATATTAAAGGTACATTAATATTTACACTTTTTCGTAATTTGACTCTTAAAAGCATTTTTAAAAAAAAGATTAGTCAAACACAATCTATTTATCAAAAACACTTTTCAAATGAATTAGCCAGACACAAATTGCTTTTTTTTAAAAAACACTTTTCTGAAAAGCTATTTTAAAAAAGTGTTTCTATAAAGAGTTTTTAGCAAGAATACCAAACAAACTAAGTTTTACTCCAAGGGTACCCATAACAAGCTCAGTCATATTTTATGGCTTTATATGCATATGTATATCTCATTCATCAATTGTCTTGTATTGCACATTTGCACTGTTTTAATACTAAATAATTTAGAAGACGTGGATGAACTTAAATGGACTGCATGATTTGTGAGGATTCATATAGCCGACCCCAACTTGCTATGGATTGAGGCATACTTGTATAATTTAAAAAAGCATCTTTCTTCTGGCTTTTAAAAACTAATTTTAATCAATTGATTTCCAAGTAAGGGTTGAATAAAATCCTGATTATCATCACCATTCAGATCAATTTTAGAGTAGATTTCTAGTGAAGGTCAGGTAAGATCTAATCCTGATAAACTGACCCTTCTTTCTATCAAAATTAATTTGAATTTCTACCTTTCCATATATTTGGAAGCATTGTGAACATCGTGAGGTGATGCTATAGGACTTAATGAATACTAGCTGCCCTTCCTTGACCATTCAATAAGTTTTTCCTGAGTGAAGTTCATGTAAAAAATCAAAAACTGGGTATAAATGATTTGTTGTAAGCTGTTCTGGCTCAGAAGCATGTCCGAGTGGAAGCTGATAGTTTTCAGATGGAACTCGAGAAGTGTTAAAATTGTGGTAGCAAAGTTATCCTGAATGGCAAAGCTATGTATTATTACTACAAATTCTACTAATAGTCAACCTTCTTTTTATTGTCAAAGCAGGTGTATCTAGCTCAGACACTATACCTTGTGGCAATCGAACATATAGTGATTGCTTTGTAGAGGCCTTGATATCAGAGGCAGAGAGACACAAAGATATTGTAGCTGTTCATGCAGGCATGGGAATGGAGCCATCACTTCACCTTCTGAAGGATGTCTTTGCAGAGAGGTTTTTTGATGTTGGGATGGCCGAACAACATGCGGTAACATTTGCAGCTGGGTTGGCACGTGGAGGGCTGAAGCCGTTCTGCATAATTCCTTCAGCTTTCCTCCAAAGAGCCTATGACCAGGTCTCTCTCTCTCTCTCTCTCTCGCACACACTCACACAGAGATGGACACAGAGGATAAGAAAATAGACAAGGCAGCTAGTGCAAATGTCTAATAAATGGCCTGGTTCTGTCCCCACCTCCCATGAAATAAGAGGAAGGGTCTCATGCATCAACAACCAACTATCACTTTATTTAGATGTGTAACTTTTTAGCTGTAGCAAGTAAAGGATCAATGTATACAAAAAACACACTAAATACTTGGTTCAGAATTTGTTCAGTGGATTGAAAATCATTGAATTGTAGGTCTAGTCATTGAGTCAGAGACTTCACAATTCTCATTTTCTTTATCTTAATTGACACTTCCTAATATTGGAAGAGGAAATGGAGAATTGAATAGGTGCTACTAACAAACTAGTCCATAGGAAAAAAAAGAATTGACTTGGACATTTTTCTAGAAGTTTCACATTTATCATATTGAAGGGGGTGGTTTATGCCCTCTTCTGGGAAGGGTTACCATTTATTTACTGTAAGCAGTACGTACCTAGGTTTCCAAATGATGGTTGCAGTTTACCTTATAATTCTCTTTCAATATTCATGATATCTTTCTGGTCCCTCGTTTATCTGTCTTAGAAATTCAATTGAGATCAAGAAATGAGCAACTAAAGCAAGATCTTTGGTTGTGTCTGCAAATGTTTTAGGCAAGTTTTCCAAAATCTCAAGCAAATGCAACCTAAAAGTCCTGAACATCTAAAAATATCATTAGATTATTTTTCCTTGTCCATGTCAGATTGATTTTGTTCTTTTTGTCCCGCAGCTTTGACTTCCATGCATCATGTTCCTTAGTATTGGAAACATGTCCAGAAAAGTAACTTCATTGTTGTTATATTTCTGAGCAGTAGGTCACTCTTTATTTAATCAGCCTCACGCAGTGAGTCTGAAATCCTGTACTTGCTTGGAATTTGTTGTTTTTGTCCAAATAATCATTTTAAAGAAGAAGATGGGTCTTATCCAGAGGAAAAAGAAAAGCAATAGGGAGGAAACAAAGATGTCCAACTTATTTCAAACTTATGAAGTAAATTGGATTGTTTAGAAAATGAAGTAAAGAAGTGGTTCAATAACTTTGAGAATGTCAATTGGGCATAAAGTATATAGGACCAACTTGTTAAAGTAATTGAGATCAGCATTAAATGGTTGATGTGTTGCTGAAAGTTTTGGTCTATAACTTGTGTCATTATCATTTTATGTGTATCTTTACTTTATCAAATGAATAAATTAAGATTTCAATGACCGCGATGCGATGGATAGTCACTGCTATATGGTAAAATTGATCCTGTTCTGTACGAGTCTACAGGTTGATAGCTTCCAACTTCAGTTTTGTCCAGGCACATTAATAGACGACTTTTATTTGGGGTTTCTAAGACATCTTGTACCAAAGAAATGTTTTCAATTTGAGCATCAGCGTGTTAAGATAAAGCACAATTTTCTAAAGTTCCCGTCATGTTTTATTGGCTGGTTAGGTTGTCCATGATGTAGATCGTCAGAAGGTTCCCGTGCGTTTCATCATTACAAGTGCTGGATTAGTAGGATCTGATGGTCCTATACATTGTGGGGCATTTGATATAGCATTTATGTCCTGTTTGCCAAACATGATCGTGATGGCTCCTTCTGATGAAGTTGAGCTTTCTCATATGGTTGCAACTGCTGCCCTTATTGATGACAGGCCGGTTTGCTTCCGCTACCCTCGGGGTGCCCTTTCAGTGATGGAACACTCATTTAGTGGAATTCCCATTGAGGTAATACTTTGGCAAATAGATCTAGAAAGGTTCTGATGCATTCATGATAATGGTAACTCAATATTTTAGTACAGGTTTGATTTGAATTATCACCTAATATTTTCAGTTTCTTTTACTAAATCAATTTTGTAATTTACAATTGGCATTCCGTGTTTATTTTATAGAAAACTGTATTATTACCCATATATTGCTTTAAGGGATGTGATATATTTGAATGTTTATCCAACAACTTGTTTCGTAATGTGATTGGTCTACATAACACGATCAAATAAGCCCCTTCATATTTGAATTTGCATTTATACACTTTTTTGTTTTGTTGTTGTGGAGAAGGTTGGCAGAGGGAGAATACTTACAGAGGGTAAAGATGTTGCTTTACTTGGCTATGGATCCATGGTACAAAATTGTCTGAGAGCCCAATCACTTCTTTCAAAGCTTGGTGTTGAAGTGACTGTCGCTGATGCAAGATTCTGCAAGCCCCTTGACATACAACTTCTTAGGCAATTATGCAAGAACCATTCCTTTCTAGTTACAGTCGAGGAAGGCTCTATAGGAGGATTTGCATCACATGTAGCACAGTTCCTCTCACTCGATGGGCAGCTCGATGCAGGAATTAAGGTAAATTTCAAATCGCTCCTGAATCATTTTGCTCAATGATAGCTGTAGGAGTTCTTTTCAATACGAACACAAGTCACATTTCCACATTAGAAGTATGAGCTGCTTTCCTTTAATTCTTCTGACTCGTGATTTAGAAACTTTTAATATAATGCTAAGCTTATATGTCTCCTTCCCCTCTCCCTCTTTCCAAGCACAGTTTCTTTCCACGTTACTGAATCTGAATGGACATCTTTGACTTGGAATATGTTTTCGAACATCATGATTTCTTCTATATCATTTTAAATACTATAAGGTCTGAGGTTAAAGGTTAAAACTTCTTTTTTGATGATCTATTCTTAGTGGCGACCAATCACTTTGCCTGACAACTATATCGAGCAAGCATCACCAAAAGAGCAGCTTGCTGTTGCAGGACTGACTGGAAATCACATAGCTGCAACTGCACTGAGTCTGCTTGGCCGTACTCGAGAAGCTCTTCTTTTGATGTGCTAAATTCTATTTCATTGTTCTTGTAAAGTGTAAATATCTTAGGCCCTCCTCTACATACTTATGAAGTGTAGTAGTGGAAAATACACAAGGTAGGAGGAGGGGGGAAAGAAGAAAATAAACAGGATGAGGAGGTTTGTGATAGGAAAGAAGCAGTCCATATTTCTGAGAGTAGGTGCAACAATGTACCTCATTTCTTGAGTGACAAATGGCCCATTGGCTTGGCAACTTCTAACACTCGCATCTGAAAAGTGTGGTCTTGTGAAGGCCAAACATCAAAGCGTTTTCGCCTGATGTTAAGTATGGCTTGCCATGGCAAAAGTTTAGACATTTTTTACTTGAGTATTGAGGTGCGTGGTTAAAGTTTGTGTCATGCATGTCTAAATCATTTTTTTGGCCCTAATTATTTTTGAAGGGTTATGTTTTTTTAGCAGTATTTTCAGTTTCAATGAATTTGCATGACTCCAGCCCAGATTCATAATGTGTTGACTGACCTACATGTAAAAACACACAACATGTGATAATCAGAACCACAAAGCTTTTCATATATACATAACTGACCTACATGTAAAAATGGCCTCAACTTTTAGATATGTGTGTTTGAAACTTTGACAAAAAATAAGAATTTTGTATCTCAAATTTTAACATCCAAATAAGCTTGAATTTGAAACATAACTTTCATATATCATAAAGATCATACCTCAATCATCAATTTGTCAAAAATAACAATAAATCTAACAAATTCATTTAATTTAACTTAATACATGTTAAAATTGATTAAAATTTTAGTCATATGTGTCTAAATGCAGAAGGAGAAAAAGGCAAAAAGAAGTATGTGAATTTGCTTGAAAGTTACCTAATATATTGAATATTGGTATAAAAAAAAGAGTGTAGGATAGATATTACTTAAATAGGGAGACCAAAATAGGAGGAGTTTCTTCCTCCCGCGCTCGTCGCCGCCCGGCCCGCATTAGAGGGGAAGATTAGCAAAGCGGGAAAAGAAAGAGGGAAGGGGAGCAGCATCTTATTCTCTTCGCGAGAACTTCCGGATCGTAGAAGCATTCGGAACGGGCTCCGCGTTCATTTCGTTGGCAGAAACGATCCATCCCATTCGGGGAACCAAAAAATTGGACTTGAGAATCTCTACTTTTGATTTTTAACTTTTTTTTAAAAGTTATTTTAAGTTAGTTTTAACTTTGTCAAACACTCTCAAAACTCAAAAGCTAAAAATGACTTACAAGCATGTTTGACCAACTTTTAAGTCAATCCAAATAAGCTCTTAAACTTATATAAAGTTAAACAAGTAGACACATAAATCATATGACATAATATATGTAGGACACAAAATTCTATAAGTTTCCATTTTTCATATTTTCACTGTTAACTTATAGAAATAATAAAACAATTACCACAAAAGTACTGTACTTCCGATATATAGTCGAAAAGTACACTATCTTCTTTTTCTTTTCTTTCTTTTTTTTCCACTTAATGTTTGATATCCACGTTAAAGTCAGACTAAATTTGAATACATGCCGAAAAATTTCATATTGAAAGATTTTGTAAATATATTGTAAAATATTTTAAGAATATACTATCATCCAAATATGAATGCATATTACTACAATATATTATATAAGGGCGGATCGTAGGTTTTCGGAATCCTCACCTACTTGGGTAAAGAGAAATTCATTTTTGATTAGTAATATATTTGAAAAATATTTTTAAGTGTGTAACAATTTTTTTTAAAATTCTAGTCGTTTTTTATTCCAAAAAGTAAAAAGCAGAACGCATGCAATGCTTCACGTTAGTTTCTCCTTTCTTGAAATAATAATAATTACAAAGTCCACTAAAAAGAAATCAACCAATAAAATATTTTTTTACCCAAATTTCAAATCAAATTTGAAACCAAAAAAGTGAGAAAAAAAGAAACACTCAGGTCAGGGTTAAAAAATTGCTTTTGATTCTCCCATATTCTCTTTTAGTTTGTTTTTTTCATGTTTTTGTGTTTATTTTCTGTTTTGAAATTCCATTTAATTGAAAGAGGTGTAAATAGTGCATGACACAGTCATTGTCTATTATTTTTAACTAGTGGAGAACATAAAATTGAAAAAGTAACAATGTGATCTTAATAATATAAAGCACGTTTAGTTGGGAATAAATTATATCAAGATTAACTATTTTAGGTTGTTTTTCTATCCTTAATGTATGTGGAATAAAAATAAAGTATTACAATATAAGGATAACTAGTTTTGAGATAAGTTATTTTGTAATTTTATTCCAATCAAATATGGGATAGACTCATCCTAGAACTAATTCCAAAATTAATTATTCCTTATCCCTCATACCAAACGAGCAATACATCATTAAGTGATTCTGCGAGTATTATTTTATGCATAATTAAACATATTACACACACAAAAAGGGAAGTTAACTCTTTCTTTGTTGATTGATTTTGATAGTAATGAGAATGAAAATGAAATTTCATCTTGTGGTTCAAATTGATATATGTTGGTCTAATTCTTTGATTTGCAATATTCTATTTTAGAAGTTAATTTTTTGGGTTTTAGTTATTCATTTTAAATTAAACTTCTGTATTTAAATAAGTTGAAATTATAAAGTGAGAGTCTATATAATCACAAAATCTAAGCCTCAAATCATTTGGTTTTCTCTTCACTAAGTTCTCTTTCATATTCAGTTATTCAAGATGATCGATGTCATTTCTTCTCGACCATCAAATAACGATAGAATATTGAATTTGGATTCTTTTGAATCCGATCATGCTAAAAGAAAACAAATTTAAGAACCTCGCTAATCTATTGAAAATCAACAAATTAACTTAAAATTCTGAATCCGTTTAAATAAAACAAAAGGACAAGAATATCCTTAGTTAATTCAGATAAATTTTCTGGACCACTTTATTGATTATTCAGTCCATTTTGTGTGTATATATATATATATATAT